>NC_047104.1:85414608-85714608 GCF_902500255.1 Thalassophryne amazonica
TAGGGACCTCATAGTACCATATCACCTCAATAGAGCGCTTCACTCTCAGACTGCAGGCTTACTTGTAGTTCCTACGGTTTGTAAGAGTAGAATGGGAGGCAGAGCCTTCAGCTTTCAGGCTCCTCTCCTGTGGAACCAGCTCCCAATTCAGATCAGGGAGACAGACACCCTCTCTACTTTTAAGATTAGGCTTAAAACTTTCCTTTTTGCTAAAGCTTATAGTTAGGGCTGGATCAGGTGACCCTGAACCATCCCTTAGTTATGCTGCTATAGACTTAGACTGCTGGGGGGTTCCCATGATGCACTGAGTGTTTCTTTCTCTTTTTGCTCTGTATGCACCACTCTGCATTTAATCATTAGTGATTGATCTCTGCTCCCCTCCACAGCATGTCTTTTTCCTGGTTCTCTCCCTCAGCCCCAACCAGTCCTAGCAGAAGACTGCCCCTCCCTGAGCCTGGTTCTGCTGGAGGTTTCTTCCTGTTAAAAGGGAGTTTTTCCTTCCCACTGTCACCAAGTGCTTGCTCACAGGGGGTCGTTTTGACCGTTGGGGTTTTTACGTAATTATTGTATGGCCTTGCCTTACAATATAAAGCGCCTTGGGGCAACTGTTTGTTGTGATTTGGCGCTATATAAATAAAATTGATTGATTGATTGATTGATTGATTGAAGAAAGGTTTGCTGACTTTGAATTCACACATGGTCCTGTGATCTTTGCAGAATTAATGGATACCCTGATTGCAACTTGAGATGCTGAGGGAAAAGTCAGAGTGTCTAGATTTATGAATGTACTGGGTGAAGATGAAGACCCAGGTTTTTAATGACTTCCTGGACTCATAAGATGTGTATCTGATTGTAGTGAAAAAGTTGAACCTGTAGAGACATCCTGGATCCTTCACCATTGCCATCGAGAGACATAAAGTCAAATGAGCAGTTTCTTGAAATGCCTTTGATGTAATTTTTACACACAACCAGTTGTGTCCTCTGCATTTAACCCATCTGAATTACAGTTAGGCACAGTCCAACCACTATGAGCAGTGGACAGCCACTGTCTGGTACTTGGGGAGCAGCTCTATATGTGCCATATCTCACAGCATGTCATAATTCAGCATCACGAAATATACATTAATCTATTGGTTTGTGACATTGTCATGAAAAGTGCAAAATTTTCATAACGGGGGTACAAATATATTCTAATACATTATGTGACAGCTGCACAAAATGAAAGTGATGCGGGGGTCTGGGGGGTTATGGTTAGGGGTAGGGGGAGTGTTAGTATTAGTAAATAAAATAAAAAATCCTGTCACAAAAATTTGACTCATTTTGTGATGAGAGCACGAAAAAAAACTTGTGAGACTGGGTTGAGGAATGCTGCCTTGGTCAGGGGCAGAGAAAGGAGGAGACCCTAAGTGAGCATGTTTTCAATAGTGGAAGGAACCCATGCAGAGAGAACATACAAACTCCACACAGAAAGGACGAGCTAAGAAGTGATTTCAGGATCTTCTTTGCTGTCAGGCAACAAAGCTAACCACTAATCCACGAAGCTGACTTTTTTTAGGGGGAGTTAGGTGAGGAGTGTCACTTGCATTGTGACTGGGGGTCAGTTTTGAAATTTAGACCATGTGGCACATTTCATTGTGTCCAACATATAGGTGCCTGAGTGTTGGGGACCCCAGTGGCTGGGGAAAGCCACAGCAATACTCACTTTTCAGCTGGCTGTGGCAGATAAATGTTGTCAGGGGGACCGGAGGGTGTGTTCCAACTACAGGGGGATCACACTCCTCAGCCTCCCCGGTAAGGTCGATTCCAGAGTACTGGAGAGGAGAATTCGACCGATAGTCGAACCTCGGATTCAGGAGCAGCGTGGTTTTCGTCCTGGTTGCGGCACACTGGACCAGCTCGACGTTGCTCGAGGGTTCATGGGAGTTCGTCCAACTAGTCCGCATGTGTTTTGTGGATCTGGAGAAGCCGTTCAACCGTGTCCCTCAGGGCACCCTTTGTGTGGGGTGCTCCGGGAGTACGGGGTCCTTTGCTAAGGGCTATCCGGTCCCTGTACGACCACAGCAGGAGCTTGGTTTGCATTGTCGGTAGTAAGTCAAACCTGTTTCCAGTGCACGTTGGCCTTCGCCAGGGCTGCCCTTTGTCACCAGTTCTGTTCATTACCTTTATGGACAGAATTTCTAGGTGCAGCCAGGGTGTAGAGGGGGTTTGGTTTGGGAACCACAGAATCTCATCTCTGCTGTTTGCGGATGATGTGGTTCTGTTGGCTTCGTCAAATCAGGACCTTCAGCGTGCACTGGAGCGGTTTGCAGCTGAGTGTGAAGCGTCCGGGATGAAAATTAGCACCTCCAAATCTGAGGCCATGGTTCTCCATCAGAAAAAGGTGCCTTGCCCTCTTCAGGTCGGTGGAGTGTCCTTGCCTCAAATGGAGGAGGTTAAGTATCTCAGGGTCTTGTTCACGAGTGAGGGACAGATGGAGCATGAGATTGACAGACGGATCGGTGCAGCATATGCAGTGATGCGGTCGCTGTATCAGACCATCGTGGTGAAGAGAGAGCTGAGCAAGGGGCAAAGCTCTCGATTTACGGATCAATTTATGTTCCGACCTTCATGAGATTTGGCTCATAACCGAAAGAACAAGATCGCGAGCACAAGCGGTCGAGATGAGTTTCCTCTGCAGGGTGGCTGGGCGCTCCCTTAGAGATAGGGTGAGAAGCTCGAAGTCGAGCCACTGCTCCTCCACGTCGAAAGGAGCCAGCTGAGGTGACTCGGGCATCTTTTCCGGATGCCCCTTGGACGCCTCGCTGGAGAGGTGCTCCGGGCACGTCCCATCAGGAGGAGGCCCCGGGGAAGACCCAGGACACGCTGGAGGGACTACGTCTCTCAGCTGGCTTGGGAACGCCTCAGGGTTCCCCCGGAGGAGCTGGGGGAGGTGTGTGGATCGGGAGGTCTGGGCAGCTTTGCTTGAGCTGCTGCTCCCGCGACCTGACTTCAGATGAAGCGGAAGACACACACACACACACGAACAGTTTGTTGCAGACCTATGAAATATATTATCTCCTTTTTGTTTCAGGAAGAGGCAAAGCTGCCATTTTTCATTTTTGTCACTTTATTTCTTTGATATGGTGGGATTTTCAAAAACAGTAAAATCTATGCTTTTTATGACACAATATTTGAATGCAAGGTTGATAGTTATTGGTTCAATTTATGTTTATGATGTAACCACAAGATAATTAACTAAAATAACTGAAAATAATCTGTCGTTTTACAAAGGATAATCCCTTGATTAATCAGTTAGTTGAAAAAATAATCTATATCAATTGATTACAAAACTAATTTTTTGTTGCACTTCTAATTGGAACCAACACACAAACGGAAACATTTTTTTCTCTCACTGTGTCTTGAGTCACTCCTTCAGCTGAGTTCATTGAAAACTTGTCAGCTGGTGTGAAAACAACACCCAAGTGATGGAGCAGACGCAAAATAAAGTAACACCAAACGCTCAGTCATACACTCTCCACATTACTTTCACAATCCATAGTTTTCTGTCTGACAGGATGAATAAACAAGATTGGAAAGGTGTAATCTCATTCTTTAATTAGCAACAGCAAAAAGAGAAACAAAGAATTCACCCTCCTCCTCCTCCGCGCCGCCTCGTCTCTCCTCATTAGCTTTAATGAGCCACAAATCTCATCAGCCATCTTTCTCATCGGCTCTGCCGTCGCGGCTTCCCACGCTTGGCCACAAGCCTTTAAACCTGTAAACTTGTGCTGTCTGTCTGTGCTTTGTCTGATGACCAGAAGGAAAGTAGATTATTGATCGGTGGCAATAAGGAACACCTACAGATGTGTCCTGATTTTTTTTTTTGTCAAGCCAACAGTCATTCAAGTGATGAACAGATAGTGGCAATGAGAATTTTCAGTGGCAGCACGGTGGTGCAGCGCCACGCTCATAGCACACTAATAGGCAACTGACTGCCAGCTGATCTTCAGCAGCATCTCACCAAGGTGATGTTCGCGAAGACGAGGTGGCAGTATAATGGTGTCTTTGTGCAGCCTGATCTATTTGTCAGTGTACTTCTTCTTTGTGTATATGATGTAAATGTAATGCCAGCGTTGCAGACCGAACAGTCCGCCGCTAAAAATTGGTCAGCCTTTTGCATCTGTGCATGCATCATTTTGGACCACAGCAGCACGTCTGAGACAGAGTCTCTTCACCCAAAGAAATCAAATGGTTTAATGGGATTATTAACCATCAGATGATTAAGGTAGTAAAGTAAGTCCCTTCGGCTGCTCCCTTGGTTGCACTCGGGGTCACCGCAGCAAATCCAAGGTGGATCTGCATGTTGAATTGGCACAGGTTTTACGCCGGATGCCCTTCCTGACGCAACTCTACATTACATGGAGAAATTTGGCAGGGGTGGGATTTGAACCCGGAACCTTCTGCACTGAAACCAAGCACATTAACCACTTGGCCACCACCCCTGCTATCAGATGATAAAGGTAATGATAAAGGTAAACCCTCTTAAATCATTCTAAAGTCAGTTTTAAGCAGAAACATGTCCGTTTTAAGCAGAAACTCTGCAAAATTCCATGACACTTTGAAAAGACCAACGCACAGTGAACGCATCAGCTAGCAGCTCGTTTAGCCACACTTCTGATCACTTCTGCCGCCTTTTATGATGAAATAATGCTGAATTAATGTGGAAATGATTGTTGTACAAAAGCTTCAGATATCTGTCACTGAGATAGATGATGACTGGAGTGCAGTTTGAAGCAGAAACAAAGTGTTAATCTGTGAACTGCCGTTAATGATGCATGCGCAGATCAGATGCAAAAGGCGGACCGATTTTTAGCGGCGACACCGGTTTAGAAAGACTTCATTAAATAAAGGCCTGTTCATAAAAACAGCCATAAAATACATTACAAATGAAAGACAAATAGGTCAACATGATTAATTGCTATAATTCGTGATATAAGACTTAATTTGGGTTTAAAACCATGTTAAATGGTCAAAAATGTGTAAATTTCTGTTATTTTATTTCTCTATTTCTTATTTAAAATGGCTTAAAAATGTGTTTAGCCTGTTATTTTGAATTTTCAATTTAATTTATTTTCATTTATATAGCGTCAAATCACAACAGAGTTGCCTCAAGGTGCTTCACACAGCAGCAGCAGCAGTGTTAAGGAAAACCTCCCTCTGAGGAAGAAACCTCAAACAGACCAGACTCAAAGAGGTGACCCTCTGCTTGGGCCATGCTCCAGACATAAAGTACAGAACAATTCACAAAACGAATATACAGGAAATGCTGTTGGTGCAGAGGACAGCAGGGTCTCCAGCACAAATACCACATCCTTCTCTGGATGGAGCTGCACCTTAAACAGAGAGAAAAAACAGAATCAGGCATCAGAAAGACAAGAAATACAATTTGTCAGCATTAAACAACAAGAAAAACAGGAAATACTAAGGTGATCGCCGGCCACTAGCCCTAATCTTCACTAAAAGACCCAGAATTTAGGTAAAGTTGAGGCCGCGGCACACTAGTGCTTAATTTGTAAAGTGGGAGGTCCCGGAGCGCAGAGGATGGGTGGCTCTGGTGCAGGAATAAAAAGAAGGGCGGGGGGGGGGCTTGCGAACAATGCTGTGCGTCACACTTAAAATAAACTGCACACCCACACAAACACTCACACACACCTTCACAAATGACACTAACACCCTGCCTTTTCCTCAAAAATTACTACATTTATGTTTGCTGTCTGTCTCTGTACTTTTCTGCCACTTTTGCATTCTTTTTCATACTTTTCTCTCGTTTCAAAAGTCACCGAACGCACTTTACCGTAATATATGCAACATATAGCATACTGTTGGAGAGCACGGGTTCTTGGCTTGCTGTCAGTGTTGAAATTTTTCAGATTGAGGGCTTAAATGAGAACTTACGGTAATGAGAATCAGCGGCGCACTAGTGTGAAACTTCTGTGATTTTCCTCTGCGTTATGACATCACAGGCTATGTTTACCGCAATACACCATATATCATTGGAAAGCCCTTGGTGTTAGCTTTACAATGCCCTTTGAATCATTTGGATTGGACAAACTATGGCGGAGTTACGGTAAAACAAATACGCATATGGAAAATATGGCGTGGGCACCATCACCGTAGATAAAGGGATAAATAGCTGGTGGAGTCAATGTCAGAGGTTCCGGAGCGCGCTCCGGCTTGCTCCCCCTCAAATTAAGCCCTGAATGTGACCTTTTGAAAGGTCACATTCAGAACATTCAGGTCACATTCACTTTCTGTTTCATCAGAAAGTGGTAGGATTTATTCTCAGCGACCTGCAGTGGACTCTTAGAAACAGGATTGACTATTCAGGACCATCCAAAGATTCACACTTAAAGAGAAAAAGACTTTTATTTGCTATATATAAGGTTATTCAGTCTTCTGCTGAATAATTTTGTCACATTTATTTTGGTCAACCATATACGTATGTTGGTGCTGTAACAATATTATTTGAATTGTAATGATTTTTGTATGGTTTAAACAAGCAAACAAAAAATAACCTTCAAAATAAGGAACTTGACTTTCTTCAAAACCAATTTTGAGTTAACTCAAATAGAGTGAAAGGAGAAACAGACTAAAACAAACAATTGCCTAGGTTGAAAATAATATCCTTTTAAAGCCAAATACAAGGTTTAAATCTCAAAAAGGGACTGATGAATTGATTCACTTGAACAGAATGGGAACAATATTTCAATTCTCTGAAAGGGATGTATGGAGTCCTTTATGTCAGCTGTACATCAATTTTTTGTTCCTTTTATCTTTATCTGTAAATAATAACCCAGCAATTTAAACTTATTCTCTGGTTTGTGGTCATTTAGGTATCTTACACAATTACTGCTCTAGTAGTCGAACCTAACGATGACCCTGGTATATATACCAGGGTCAGTGTACTTTACTTTAACACTGACCCTGGTATATACAGTATACCAGGGTCAGTGTTACATAAACACTTGTCTTCTGATGTGTGTATGTCAGTGGGGGTAGCAGTGACTAGGAGCCATAATAATGAGCCTAATTGTTCCATAAAGTGGAGAAAAAAATGAAATCGACATCCTCCAGGAACAATAGATGTTTTGACACATTTTCAACTGTGAGACGAAGCCAAACTACTGATCACAAATGGAGGCTTCTCCCCATGTTGGCAGAAAAGGCCCCATCTGTCCACACGACCACATGTCTTACATGTCAGGCCTGGCACTGTCTTCAGTGGAGCATTGGAGAATTCAGAATTCTTATTGGTCGTGGTGCAGCCGTTTATTTGACATTCTTTTGAAGTGGTCAGGAAGGCATAACATTTTGCAAGGGTGCTGACAGTGGACGCTGTGATGTCAGGTCCATAAGTACTTGACGAGTGGCACAATTTATATTTTCCCTCTGTACATGCTGTAAAGTACAGATTGTAAAACTACCCATGATGTCACCCATAGGTGGTGTGAAGAGTGGATTTGAAGCTTAATGGGGCACTTACAGATGTCCCCATCTTGGCAGTGCCTGATTTCCATCCAACTCAAGAAAGGGTAAAGATGTGGAGTGTGGGCAAGTAATTTGGGCAAGATGAATGAAGCCCAAACACGCAGCCATCTTTGAGTTAACAAACAAGCTAAGGCAAATCTTGGGTTATTTATTAGTGCTTTTTTCAGGCAAGGTTATATCACCAAGAGACTAAAAGTAAGTCCCTTCGGCTGCTCCCTTGTTTGCACTCGGGGTCGCCACAGCAAATCCAAGGTGGATCTGCATGTTGAATTGGCACAGGTTTTACGCTGGATGCCCTTCCTGACGCAACTCCACATTACATGGAGAAATGTGGCAGGGGTGGGATTTGAACCCGGAACCTTCTGAACTGAAACCAAGTGCATTAACCACTTGGTCACCACCGCTGCTTATATCACCAAGAGACTGATATCTGTTCATTCATGCTAATGGCACCAACATGCAACTTAAATAATACAAATATTGCATTCAACAGAAATTCTGGCAAACTGTTTTTAAAGATGGTCCATTATAACAGTTAACTGCACAGCAAGCATTATCGCAGATATTTCTCGTGAAAAATGCGAAAACAACAAACCCAGTCAAGTCCACAGTGGCTCGCAGCCAGTGCTAGTAGAGGTTGCGTCAGGGATGAAAATCAGCACCTCCAAATCCGAGGCCATGGTTCTCGACCGGAAAAAGGTGCTTTGCCCTCTTTAGGTCGGTGGAGTGTCCTTGCCTCAAGTGGAGGAGTTTAAGTATCTCGGGGTCTTATTCACGTGTGAGGGACGGATGGAGCGTGAGATCGATAGATGGATCGGTGCAGCGTCTGCAGTGATGTGGTCGCTGTATCGGACCGTCGTGGTGAAGAGAGAGCTGAGTAGGGGGGCAAAGCTCTCGATTTACCGATCGATCTACGTTCCGATCCTCACCTATGGTCATGAGATTTGGCTTATGACCGAAAGAACGAGATTGCGGGTACAAGCGGCCGAGATGAGTTTCCCCGCAGGGTGGCTGGGCGCTCCCTTAGAGATAGGGTGGGGAGCTCGGTCACTCGGGAGGAGCTCGGAGTCGAGCCGCTGCTCCTCCACGTCGAAAGGAGTCAGTTGAGGTGGCTCGGGCATCTTTTCGGGATGCCCCCTGGACGCCTCGCTGGAGAGGTGTTCCGGGCACGTCCCATTGGGAGGAGGCCCCGGGGAAGACCCAGGACACGCTGGAAGGATTATATCTCTCGGCTGGCTTGGGAACGCCTTGGGGTTCCCCCGGAGGAGCTGGGGGAGGTGTGTGTGGATTGAGAGGTCTGGGCGGCTTTGCTTGAGCTGCTGCCCCCGTGACCCGACTCCGGATAAAGCGGAAGAAAATGGATGGATGGATGGATGGATGGATGGATGGATGGATGGATGGATGGATGGATGGATGGATGGATGGATGGATGGATGGATGGATGGATGGAAACAGATACAGCTGAGGCTGGTGTAAGTATCACCAACACAAAGACGTTTTGGAGAAATACAATCATTTTGGTGCAAATGCCACAAAAGTAATTCATATAAAATAACATAAAACAATCGGAAAAATAGGAAGGTGTTCTTCCATAAGGATGATTTCTTGGAAGAAGAGCATCAGTTTCTGCCAGTGACCATGCCTATTTAAGTTTCATGCATTCATGTTATCTTTAAAATTATTTAATTGTAGATTATTATTATTATTATTATTATTATATTTTTTTTTTGTGATTGTTTTTGGTGGATTTTTGTACCCAAGGCTGTCTTAAAATTGTCTGTAGAGCAGATAGCTTGGGTGGGCAAGGCTCTGGGTTGCCAATATGTAGACCTGGGTTTGATTCCTGGTCATGCTGCCTGTCTGTGTTCTTGGAAAAGATACTTCATCTGCATTGTCCCAGTCCATCCAGTTGTAAATGGGTTCTGGCCTTGGCTAGGGAAGTAACTTCTAATGGACTGGCATCCCATCCAAGGGGAGTCACGCTACAGTATTTAGAAATAATGCCACATTCATGGTATATGGTAAAATTCAAAATTACAAGTTCCAACTTCGATAAAAGTATATGAACATATGGTCTGACTGGATTTTTTTGCTTGTAAACTTGGAAAGAAATTCAGTGCTCCAAACATAATAACTTGTGACCGTAATATAACAGCTAACAGCTGTTATAACAGCTAACTGATCACCTGCAGAGGAATGGTCTATTTGAAGAGGTTCAGTCAGGTTTTAGAATTCATCATAGTACAGAAACAGCATTAGTGAAGGTTACAAATGATCTTCTTATGGCTTCGGACAGTGGACTTATCTCTGTGCTTGTTCTGTTGGACCTCAGTGCTGCTTTTGATACTGTTGACCATAAAATTTTATTACAGAGATTAGAGCATGTCATAGGTATTAAAGGCACTGCGCTGCGGTGGTTTGAATCATATTTGTCTAATAGATTACAGTTTGTTCATGTAAATGGGTAATCTTCTTCACAGACTAAAGTTAATTATGGAGTTCCACAAGGTTCTGTGCTAGGACCAATTTTATTCACTTTATACATGCTTCCCTTAGGCAGTATTATTAGACGGTATTGCTTAAATTTTCATTGTTACGCAGATGATACCCAGCTTTATCTATCCATGAAGCCAGAGGACACACACCAATTAGCTAAACTGCAGGATTGTCTTACAGACATAAAGACATGGATGACCTCTAATTTCCTGCTTTTAAACTCAGATAAAACTGAAGTTATTGTACTTGGCCCCACAAATCTTAGAAGCATGGTGTCTAACCAGATCTTTACTCTGGATGGCATTTCCCTGACCTCTAGTAATACTGTGAGAAATCTTGGAGTCATTTTTGATCAGGATATGTCATTCAAAGCGCATATTAAACAAATATGTAGGACTGCCTTTTTGCATTTACGCAATATCTCTAAAATCAGAAAGGTCTTGTCTCAGAGTGATGCTGAAAAACTAATTCATGCATTTATTTCCTCTAGGCTGGACTATTGTAATTCTTTATTATCAGGTTGTCCTAAAAGTTCCCTAAAAAGCCTTCAGTTAATTCAAAATGCTGCAGCTAGAGTACTGACGGGGACTAGCAGGAGAGAGCATATCTCACCCGTGTTGGCCTCTCTTCATTGGCTTCCTGTTAATTCTAGAATAGAATTTAAAATTCTTCTTCTTACTTATAAGGTTTTGAATAATCAGGTCCCATCTTATCTCAGGGACCTCGTAGTACCATATCACCCTAATAGAGCGCTTCGCTCTCAGACTGCAGGCTTACTTGTAGTTCCTAGGGTTTGTAAGAGTAGAATGGGAGGCAGAGCCTTCAGCTTTCAGGCTCCTCTCCTGTGGAACCAGCTCCCAATTCAGATCAGGGAGACAGATACCCTCTCTACTTTTAAGATTAGGCTTAAAACTTTCCTTTTCGCTAAGGCTTATAGTTAGGGCTGGATCGGGTGACCCTGGACTATCCCTTGGTTATGCTGCTTTAGACGTAGACTGTGGGGGGGTTCCCATGATGCACTGTTTCTTTCTCTTTTTGCTCTGTATGCATCACTCCGCATTTAATCATTAGTGATCGATCTCTGCCCCCCTCCACAGCATGTCTTTTTCCTGGTTCTTTCCCTCAGCCCCAACCAGTCTCAGCAGAAGACTGCCCCTCCCTGAGCCTGGTTCTGCTGGAGGTTTCTTCCTGTTAAGAGGGAGTTTTTCCTTCCCACTGTTGCCAAGTGCTTGCTCACAGGGGGTCGTTTTGACCGTTGGGGTTTTTCATGATTGTTGTATGGCCTTGCCTTACAATATAAAGCGCCTTGGGGCAACTGTTTGTTGTGATTTGGCGCTATATAAAAAAAAAAGTTGGTTGAGTTGAAAGTTGATTAATATTACAAATGCTTTTTAAATAGTTTTACTAAATCATTTACTTTTGTGTGACCTGCTTGCATTCTTTATATATTAGGGAAGTTGCCAGCGTTACAGACGACAAATGGAAACATTCTTATTTGAGGCATTTTCTGTCTTCTTCACCCACACAACTGTAATAACTTGCTTATGTGTTCCTTAAAAAACAAATAACAACAAAGCTTGAATATCTTATCGCATGCATCCATACTGATTTCCGAGTTCATCAAGTGAACATGCTCTTTGACAACTGGAAATTCCCAACTTGGGTTTTTCCTTTACCATCATCATGAACGTAGCATAAGCACTGACGTCAATGGACATAAGGACCTATGTAGACTTTCTTAAAATAAAGATCCATAAGCACGCAGTTGTTTCTGTTTCACCAAATTGTTTTAATCCAGTTGACACATATGAACTAATGATATGTTAATTTTCAATATGTGAGTACTTTCATACACAATTTCATCACAATTTTTTATTTACTTGACTTCCATCACTGTAGAGTAGTGTTAGCATACGGGCATTTTTATCTTTGTGTAATTTAATTTAACCTCAGTTAAATCAATGTCATTGTGTGCTGAGCTAAAGGTTTCCATCTAAATGATGTTTATATCTGCCAATTTATGTCTCCAACGTTTAGCTCATCCTACTTCCTCCGAGAAGAGATGGGACTCTTTGCTCCTCTCCCTGCGGCTGCCTTGGGAGGGGCAGAGCTGGCAGCGGATGGGGCGGAGCTGGGGGCAGGCTGCGTTTTGGGCTGAGGGATCTCAATGGGGAGTTTGGGAGGGATGATTACTTTTGGGGTCAGAGTTGGTTTTGCCTCAGGAATTTTCTCTCCTTGGCGGTAAATACTGACCTGGAGACAGAGAGACACAATCCGCTCTAATATATGGAAATATTTCCACAAACAAATGAGAGTTTCGAACCAACACTTTTCACAGATAACATCATTTTGAGTCAAAGCACAAACACTTTCCATGTGGATATTAAAACTTTTTGAATGATGAAGCAAAAAAAGCAGAAAGTCAAACGTACGTTCAGTAAGAGATAAAAGCCAAGTGACTAAAAAACAACTTTAGTGAGACAAGATTTGTATCACAGATGATTGGAAAATAGGATTTCTCGAGTCTTAGTAATTCCAGTGTTTTGTGAAGCAGAGACACTCACCACTATGTCCACAGATTCCCCTCCATATTTGTTCTGGACAATCATGCTATATCTGCCAGAATCCTCCATGGAAACACCTTTGATCGTCAGACTGGCAAACCTCCCTTGATCCAGGGAGACCACGTACTGAAATAAGAAAGATTAAACTTTTTTTAAGTGACTGAGTGAGAACAGCAGCACAGGGAGTTCATCATCCACAGCACTTGTCACGTTCAAGTTTTCTGTAAATATTGAGTTTAGCACCATTCAAATAAAAGTGGCAGCCTGCAGCCAATTGTGCAGTCAAGTCCATAGTTGGACAGTGACACAATTTTTGTGTTTGTCTCTGTACATAATCAGTATGTGCATGTAGTGGAGACTTTCAGTTTTCAAAGGGTTGAACAAAAATGTCACTTTATTCTTTTATGTAATTACAACCATTTTCTATGCATTTTCTATGCAGTCACCCCACTGTCAGAGGCCAAAAATAAATTAACTAAAGATAAGTATTGTTGTTAAATCAGTGGATGGATACATGAACATTTCCAAGGTAATGAATATCTTTGTCTACATTTACTACAATCATTGACCAATCCAAACAGTAAGGTCCTGTATAATACATTTTTCTGGAGTAGAAAGTGACGATTTATGAAGCTGACTAGTGAGGGAAGCCACCGAGACACCCATAATAACTCTGAAATAGTTATAGGTTTCTGTGTATGTGACTGATGAAAATGGGGATAGCACAAGTTTTGCCTGTTGCATCACTAGTCACAGCTTGATGGTGGAGTATGACAGAGAAGGTTTTTCATACAGGAAAAGATCAACTCAAGGCTCAATTCTCCCATGTGCCTTCTGGCAAACTGTAGCTGAAGTTTCCTGTCTTTTTTATTTATTGAATTTCCTTCTTTTAACAAACAACACCTGATGTGCAGTAAAGCAAAATAGCTGATAGCTTATACATTTAGTCCAGATTCGTCATGTTCCAACTGCATGTCAACAACCACCCCAACCACCTCCCAAAGCCAAAGGCCAAACAAATACACATACACGCTCCCACAAACAAAATGTAGTATAACAGTAATAACAATATGGAAATTCAAAGGCAAGGAAAAAAGAAGAAAAAATATATAATATAATCAGCATCCATATCATGTGCCATGAAACAACTTTTCTGAGCCATAATGCGAAAGCTTTAATTTTTCTAGCTTTAGATTACACAGCACCTCTCAAACCCATGGGACATGTGAAGGTGGATGGGGAAGCTTCCAATTTAACAAAATCAGCCTACAGGGCCAGCAAGGTGCTGAACACCAAGGCCCATTTAAATGCTTTTGGCAGACCTGCAACAGGAGGAATACCAAAAATTGCAGATAAGGAATTCAGAACGATAGCAGTGATAAGTTCTACTCAAAACATCAAAAATGTATTCCCGGAAAGACCCTAGTTTGGGACAGCCAAAACATATGTACATGATTTGATGGTGACAAATTACTTGCTTTGCAGGCATCACTCAAATGGGAAATTTTTGCAAATCTAGCCTTGGTATAGTGGATCCTAAAAAGAACCTTACAATGAATCAGTCTGTGATGAGCACAGATAGATGACACATGAACAAGACATAAAGCAGAATTCCATTGTTGTTCTGTAAAGATAACATTTAGGCTTTTCTCCCCTACATTCTTCATTACAGTGATGTTGAAGATGACAGCCAAATAGACCTATAAATGAAATACATCCCTTAACTACAGGGTCCACCAAAAGAAGAGTAACTAGTAAAGTTTCTGGAGGGCGATTCGGAAAATGAGGAAACAATTTTTTAACAAAGTTAAATACACCGAAGAAAATACACTGTCTGTGTATAAATCATTAATAGAATTTATCTCCTTATCTTGCCAGACCCGGAATACTGGATGAGTTCTAGATGATTCAAAAGCCCAATTTCTGTAAACAGGGGCCAAAGTAGAAGGGCCTAAAAGCCCAAATTGCTTTCTGACCTGATTCCAAAATTAGTACCACTGGGCAACATGTCAAATTGCAAAAAAATGTGATGTGATCGAGGAAATCTGAGCTCATATTTGGATTCAGCACCCCAAAATGACCCTATATCAGTTCTCCATGTAAGATTTTTTTTTTTTTTTTTTTTTGGACCAGTGTAATCTGCATTCCTAGTAGATTATATATATATATATATATATATATAGACACACACACACACAAGCTCTCTTTGAAGGAGACCTTCAAAGAGACCACAACATTTTATTATCTTGATTATATCATTTAGTGGGTATCGGTGGCATAGCACTTGAATGGTTCAGGTCTTACTTAATAGACAGAACCTTTTCTGTGCATATTCATGGTTCGGAATCATCTGCAGCTTCAGTGTTATGTGGAGTCCCACAGGGTTGAATTCTGGGGCCATTGCTTCTTTTCGTTTGTATTTGCTGCCTCTGGGTTCCATCCTTCGACGGCATGGGATTTCATTTCACTGTTATGCTGATGTTGCCAAATTTATATCCCCTTAGGGCAGAAGGATGTCACTTCCACTTCCATAAAACAGCTCTTGACTTGCCTAGAGGACATTAAAGCTTGGCTGGCCTTGAACTTTTTAAATTATAATGAAAAGTAAACAGAGGTGATGGTGTTTGGCCCCACTGGCCCCTGTGAGTCCTCCTTCTTTGCCTTAGGACCTTTGGAGGTTTATTTTAGACCTGTTATTAACAATCTTGGTTTTAAGGTGGACTGTTGTGTGTTGGGGGGGGGGGGGGGGGGGTTGGCTGGACAAGGTTGGGTTGTTTTGTGTTTATTTTCCTTCCCAGGTGATTTGGGGCTGTTCTCTGAGGAAAATGTGCTGCAGAAGAGTCTCTCTCCTCTGTTACGATGATTGGCTGCACCTGTTGCATTCTCGTGCGGCTCTCTATCAGGACAATCCACGACACCTGTGATGTTCACGTGCAGATCTGAGGACTTCCAGCTGGTACCAATGTAGTGATGAAGAACTACATTTAAACCAGCAGTGAGTTGGATAAGATTGCCGGAGAATACGACCTTGTGACGACCGTGTGGGGACGCTGAGGGCCGTTTCAGAGTCTGACATCGCGCCTGTGAAGGAGGACGAGGGTGAGAGGCAAACGTTGTCAGCACACGACAGAGGTGAATCTTCTGAAAAGTTTATCCGTGAATGTAAATTGGTGTTTATACGCAGCTATAAGTAATTATTGGTGAAAATTGTTTGGCGTGCTCCTCACGGCAGTGGCTTGCAGATTAATGATCCTCCACTAGCTGTGAGCAGCATCCTCTTTGAACTAAGTTTTGAAACCAGACCTAAATGTGTAGCTGATAAGTTTGCCTCTAAACAATATTTCGTAGTAATAAGTGTTGAATAATCTCATCTCTGTTCCTCCTTCGCAGAGTACAGTCTGGGAAAGTCACCTGGGGGGGGGGGGGGGGGGGGGGTGTTGGCGGAACTCCTGAGTCCTGAACGTTCGGACTCCGACTGTTGAGACGCTGAGAGAGCGCGCCGCCTTTTCACCTCACCAGAACTTAAATTATTTAGTATTTCATGTATAGCACAAAGGGAGAAAAATAAATGTTTTCTTTTTGGAACTGCTTCTGATTATTCCATGCTGGGTTCAGTCAGATACTGGACCGCTCCTCAATCTGCATCTTATCCATAACAGTGGACAGTGATTTTAAACTGGACAGCCAAATTAAAGTTGTGGTTTAGTCCAGTTTTTATCATTTATAGCGGTTAGCAGCTGTGAAAACTTTTTGTCCAGACAGCACTTTGAGACATTGATCCATGCTTTTATTTCATCTTGGCTGGATTATTGTAATATAAATATTGCCTGTATGTTTTAGGGTACATTTAAAAATTCTTATGTTCATTTTTAAATCTCTTCACAGTATTGCCCCGCCTTACCTCTCTGAGCTTCTTCATCCTTATGTACCATGTCAGTCTCTTAGGTCAGCTGACCAGCTGCTCCTGGAAGTACCGAGTTCCAGAAGGAAGCTCAGAGGGGACAGGGCCTTCTCTTTTGCTTCTCCTAAACTATGGAACGGCTTGCCTTTGTCTGTGAGAGAGGCCCTTCACTGCCCATTTTTAAAGTTCGCTTAAAAACCTATTTTTTTAGTGTACAGCACTTTGTGTCAGCACCAGTGTTGCCACAGTTACTTTGAAAAAGTAATCCAATTACTGATTACTGATTACTTCTTGAAAAAGTAACTTAGTTACTTTCCTGATTACTCAATTGTAAAAGTAACTAAGTTAGATTACTAGTTACTTTTTTAGTTACTTTCCCCAGCTGCCGACAACAACCCTCTGCCACCTCAACATGACAATGATACCTGTTTTGCCAAAACTCACTTTATAGTCACCCTTTCTTGACTTCAATGAAAATAAATACTTGTTTTATAAAAAAGTAAAATAAAGACATCTCTCTTGACCTCATATTTAACTGTTGACAGCACTGTAACAGTAAAACTTGCAATTTCGAACCTACATTGTTTATAAAGGTAACTATTAAATTCTAACATTTTTCTAACATTTAAATTCTCTCTATTTTACTTGTCGAAATTATTATTATTTTAAGCAATATTAGTAGTTGTAATAAAAAACGGCTTCAAAACTGGACCTTTAATCTAGGGGTGTTGTGGGGGGGGCACATCCCTGCCCCATGACCCCTTTCCATCTGGATTCGCCCCTGCTTTGGCGTTTGAGCACAAAGAATGGATAACATTTAATTATGCAGGAAAACAGGACCAGATTTACAGGTAAGAAAGTTTCATTGCGTTTTCACATCATGTGGTCCTCAGAAAGAGAGTTTAGGTGCATTTGAGTGGAAAATAGTGTTAGTTGTTGACGCGTCGCGGAGGATCAGCTGTTTTTAACGAGACGATACGGAGCAGCTCAGCTCAGAATTCTAAATAAAGGAGGAAAAAAAGTATAAAAATGTCTTTGTAAAGCTCAGTGCAGGTGTGCTGATCACCGCCCTTTAAGAGGTGAGGACGAGCTGCTACAGAAAACCGTGGATGAAAAGCTCACAGCTCACTTAAAGTGGGCAGTGTTCAGTTGAACTCCAACCTCCTGCCCACGGACCAAGTTTAATGCTGCTATCGACCCACAATGTAAAAATAATAGTAACGCACAGTGACTTGGAGAAGTAACTTTAATCTGATTACTGATTTGGAAAGATTAACGCGTTAGATTACTCGTTACTAAAAAAAAGTGGTCAGATTAGAGTAACGCGTTACTAAGTAACACGTTACCGACATCACTGGTCAGCACATGGCTGTGATAAAGTGCTTTATAAATATAGTTGGTATGGTATGATATGGATCCAAAATTAGCAAATCAGCATTGCCATTGTGGTTTAAAGACATTAGAGAAAGCTTTGCTGGGCCATGCACTTGCTGGACACGTGTGCATTGCAATGATGATACTGTACCTTTGCAGGATAACAAAGACCTGAGTTTTTAGTGTCTTCCTGCTTCTTTTTTTTACGGTGTGTTTTTTTTTTAACTTGGGTGCTAGCCAGTGACTTAAAATGACAACTGCATATCTTTAGCATTTGGTGTTTTTAATAATATAATATTTGTGTATCGATAAAATGGCTTTGAGTCAAACGAGTAATTACGTATTAACCAACATGCATTGTGAGGGAATGTCCATTATGACACTGCAGTCATGTCACCTTTCCCCAAGTATGATCCAGCAGGAGTGTGCCTTGTTGCTCAAAGCAGTTCTGTCAGGTGGTGCATGTGTCACGGCACTTGCACATGCTCCTATACCTTAATAACTAATCAAATCAGTTTTTGAGCAAATGTAATTCCTTACAGAATCCAATCCTTGCTGATGCCACGCTGAACGTTTACACTGTTGGACTGTATTGTTACCCAACAGCACATTCAAAGCATCACTTTTTTAAGCCACTCCACTTACACCTCAATATTCTACTTACTGAATCTTTGCTCTTCTGCATTTTCCTGCAATATTTTTCTAGATCTGTATATAATTCTGTTTTTGCTTTTCTCTTCAGATCTTCAACAGTTTCTGCAGTTTCTGCCTCCCGAGGTGTGTAACGCAGATCACCAAGGACGTCAGTTCTTATGTTAGACAGATTAGGTGAGGGAATGAATAAAGAGGAGGGCAAACCTAAACACAAATTCCCCTTGGATTGAGTCTTCTCAAGCTAAAATCTTCAAAGCAAGGTAGGAGCCGCAGGATGCTGGTGCAGTTGAAAGAGCCTCCACTGACTGGGGACGGACTGTAGACTTTGCGCTGCTTGGCAAGTAGGTCAAGGAGTTGTGAGAGTAAGATCACTTGCATCACCAACTCAGCAATGTGCTGTATTACTGACCACACCTACAGTACAACTCTTTGTACTAAGAGATTGTAACAGAAAACAGGTGAACTTTTTGTTTTTCCTTTAATCCTGTTTCATGGTTAATTAATAAATGCTGTATATTAAACATGGAACAGGAAGAAAATGGCTGCAAGTACTGGCAGCAGTGTGGAGAGATCACTATTTGGTGTACATCCGGTTTAAACAAAAAAGTGGTGAATAAAATATTTATGTGCAAACTTCAAGTGGATTAAGTATATTTGAAATGGATTCCTGCTCATACGAGGTCTGTCAAAAAAGTATAGGTCCTTTTTATTTTTTTCAAAAACTATATGGATTTCATTCATATGTTTTTACGTCAGACATGCTTGAACCCTCGTGTGCATGCGTGAGTTTTTCCACGCCTGTCGGTGACGTCATTCACCTGTGAGCACTCCTTGTGGGAGGAGTCGTCCAGCCCGTCGTCGGAATTCCTTTGTCTGAGAAGTTGCTGAGAGACTGGCGCTTTGTTTGATCAAAATTTTTTCTAAACCTGTGAGGCACATCGAAGTGGACACGGTTCGAAAAATTAAGCTGCTTTTCGGTGAAACTTTTAACGGCTGATGAGAGATTTTGAGGTGATACTGTCGCTTTAAGGACTTCCTGTTGTGTGTTGGGGGGGTTTGGCTGGACGTTTTGGTGTTCTTTTCTTTTCTTTGCTCTCCAGGTGGTATGCGGGCTGATTTATTGTCTGTGGAGAGGGTGCTGGCAGAGGAGTCCTTCACCCTCATCAACGTGATATGCAGCGCCTGTGGATGATGCTCACGTGCAACCTTGAGGATTTTCGGCTGAGGCAGATAATGGGATGGCGTTCTGCATTTAAGCCATGTGTGATTCAAGCGGAGTTGCCGGGAGCTCGACCTTGTGGTGTTCGTTTGTGGGACGCTGAGGACCGCGCCTGGGTTTGACACATCGTACCTGTGAAGGAGGCTAAAACCGACTTCTGAAACTTCTCTGTTCTCTCACGACGTCCTGGATCAATAGAGCCTGAAATGTGGAGGTTTTCAGCTTGAAACAGGCTGACGACGGCGCCTGAGAGCGCAGCGTGACGTCTCGCACCATGGGAAGTCCTTAAAGCAACAGTATCACCTCAAAATCTCTCATCAGCCGTTAAAATTTTCACCGAAAACCAGCTTAATTTTTCGAACCGTGTCCACTTCGATGTGCCTCACAGGTTTAGAAAAAATTTTGATCAAACAAAGCGCCAGTCTCTCAGCAACTTCTAAGACAAAGGAATTCCAACGAGGAGCTGGATGACTCCTCCCACAAGGAGTTCTCACAGGCGAATGACGTCACCGACAGGCGTGGAAAAACTCACGCATGCGCACGAGGGTTCAAGCATGTCTGACGTAAAAACAAATGAATGAAATCCATATAGTTTTTGAAAAAAATTAAAAGGACCTATACTTTATTGACAGACCTCGTGTACAGTAGTGTTCAGAATAATAGTAGTGCTATGTGACTAAAAAGATTAATCCAGGTTTTGAGTATATTTCTTATTGTTACATGGGAAACAAGGTACCAGTAGATTCTCACAAATCCAACAAGACCAAGCATTCATGATATGCACACTCTTAAGGCTATGAAATTGGGCTAGTAGTAAAAAAAAAAGTAGAAAAGGGGGTGTTCACAATAATAGTAGTGTGACATTCAGTCAGTGAGTTCGTCAATTTTGTGGAACAAACAGGTGTGAATCAGGTGTCCCCTATTTAAGGATGAAGCCAGCACCTGTTGAACATGCTTTTCTCTTTGAAAGCCTGAGGAAAATGGGACGTTTTTCAGAAGAACAGTGTAGTTTGATTAAAAAGTTGACTGGAGAGGGGGAAACTTATACACAGGTGCAAAAAATTATAGGCTGTTCATCTACAATGATCTCCAATGCTTTAAAATGGACAAAAAAAAACATGTGGAAGAAAACAGAAAACAACCATCAAAATGGATAGAAGAATAACCAGAATGGCAAAGGCTCACCCATTGATCAGCTCCAGGATGATCAAAGACAGTCTGGAGTTACCTGTAAGTGCTGTGACAGTTAGAAGATGCCTGTGTGAAGCTAATTTATTTGCAAGAATCCCCGCAAAGTCCCTCTGTTAAATAAAAGACATGTGCAGAAGAGGTTACAATTTGCCAAAGAACACATCAACTGGCCTAAAGAGAAATGGAGGAATATTTTGTGGACTGTTGACAGTAAAATTGTTCTTTTTGGGTCCAAGGGCCACAGGCAGTTTGTGAGATGACCCCCAAACTCTGAATTCAAGCCACAGTTCACAGTGAAGACAGTGAAGCATGGTGGTGCAAGCATCATGATATGGGCATGTTTCTCCTACTATGGTGTTGGGCCTATATATCGCATACCAGGTATCATGGATCATTTTGGATATGTCAAAATACTTGAAGAGGTCATGTTGCCTTATGCTGAAGAGGACATGCCCTTGAAATGGGTGTTTCAACAAGACAATGACCCCAAGCACACTAGTAAACAAGCAAAATCTTGGTTCCAAACCAACAAAATTAATGCCTCACAGATGTGAAGAAATCATGAAAAACTGTGGTTATACAACTAAATACTAGTTTAGTGATTCATAGGATTGCTAAAAAAGCAGTTTGAACATAACAGTTTTGAGTTTGTAGCGTCAACAGCAGATGCTACTATTATTGTGAACACCCCCTTTTCTACTGTTTTTTTACTAATAGCCCAATTTCATAGCCTTAAGAGTGTGCATATCATGAATGCTTGGTCTTGTTGGATTTGTGAGAATCTACTGAATCTACTGGTACCTTGTTTCCCATGTAACAATAGGAAATACACTCAAAACCTGGATTAATCTTTTTAGTCACATAGCACTACTATTATTCTGAACACTACTGTATAAGGCCCATTCTCTGTTATTGTTGTTGAAGTATTTACCTGATCATCAGGTTCCACCTCCGCCCCATTTTTCAACCATGACACCTGAGGTTTGGGGTCCCCACACACTGTACATGTTAAACTCAGGGTCTACAAGTGAAAAAACATATGACTTCTTACACAACCGTATATGCATTTTCAAAGTCAAACGCAAAACATCCACACATAGTACTTAGATGTTACCTTCTTCTCCATGATGGTGACCACATCAGGGAGTCCTCCCACCACCTTACCGCGGTCTAAAACAAACCATTGTTATTAGCAAGCTGCTAGATACATTCTAAATGTTTAGGATGATGTGTGCATTGTAATAAACTGAAATCAAAATTTTTATCTATAAATAAATTTTGATGGGAATAAAATATGCACTCACTCTTTTCAGCGAAGGCCTCAGCCCTGAAAAACAGCACAAAAGCTAACGACCTCTCAGTCCAAGCCTGCCAGCAAAGTAGCAGGACACACATCAAGGCTACTAATCAATAATGTACCTCCCAATAAACAATCACCTTTAAAACCACAGTGAGAATGGATGTCGGCGCATATCTGGCTTCAGTAATAGAAAGTCCCAAAAGCATAAATACATCAAAAGTGTTTTTTAAAGCTATACTATGTATGATTTGTTGTCTTTTAGTAATGATGTTGCCAACTACATTATGCCCTCACTGGTCATGATTTTGTTTCGATTCATTTTTGCTTTTTTCAAGACGGGGATTATTACCCCCTTGTCTTCTCCAGTGATAAAGAATATGTCACATTATATTAACAAAAATGAAGGTTCTCTAACTTGTTAGACTGCACTAGCAACAAGTAGACAGCGTATAGTATGTTAGCAACTGATTTGCCGCCATGTTTTTCCAGATTTCTTGCAGTGCAGCAAAATCTGAAATGCCAAGAAGATGCAACCCCAATTCCAGTGAAGTTGGGACGTTATGTGAAATGTAAATAAAAACAGAATACAATGATTTGCAAATCCTCTTCAACCTATATTCAACTGAATACACCACAAAGACAAGATATTTAATGTTCAAACTGATAATCTTTATTGTTTATGTGTAAATATTTGCTCATTTTGGAATGGATCCCTGCAACATGTTTCAAAAAAGCTGGGACAGTGGAATGTTTACCACTGTGTTACATCACCTTTCCTGTAGTGTGCTGTGGTCTGATGAGTCCACATTTCAAATTGTTTTTGGAAATCATGGACGTTGTGTCCTCCGGACAAAAGAGGGAAAAGACCATTTTGTTACCAGCGCAAAGTTCAAAAGTCAGCATCTGTGATGGTATTGGGGGGGGGGGGGGGTGTTAGTACCCATGACATGGGCAACATACTCATCTGTGGTGGCACATCAATGCTGAAAGGTACATCCAGGTTTTGGAGCAACACATGCTGCCATCCAAGCAACGTCTTTTTCAGGGAAGCCCTTGCTTATTTCAGCAAGACAATGCCAAGCCACATTCTGCACGTGTTACAACAGCATGGCTTCGTAGTAAAAGAGTGCGGGTACTAGACTGGCCTGCCTGCAGTCCAGACCTGTCACCCATTGAAAATGTGTGGTGCATTATGAAGTGCAAAATACGACAATGGAGACCCCGGACTGTTGAACAACTGAAGTCGTACATCAAGCAAGAATGGGAAAGAATTCCACCTACAAAGCTTCAACAATTAGTGTCCTCAGTTCCCAAACACTTATTGAGTGTTGTTAGAAGGAAAGGTGATGTAACACAGTGGTAAACATACCACTGTCCCAGCTTTTTTGAAACATGTTGCAGGCATCCATTTCAAAATGAGCAAATATTTGCACAAAAACAATAAAGTCTATCAGTTTGAACATTAAATATCTTGTCTTTGTGGTGTTTTCAATTGAATATCGGTTGAAGAGGATTTGTAAATCATTGTATTCTGTTTTTATTTACATTTTACACAACTTCATTGGAATTGGGGTTTTATATTGTTTTTGGTCTAACGTGTCATAACATGGGCCTTCATGAGGCCGCCATGGATTGCTCATTCTAAGCTTATGAAAACACACTGATTCATTGTGGCAGACATCAGTGAAAAGATGGTTATGAATGCTGTATTCCATTTTTTGCTAATTTCCATTTTTTCTGTAAAACACACACTCTGTGGCTTTAAAGAAAGTACTTGATATTTTTTTACATGAACAAACATAATTATGTTGCATGATTATTGGCCTGATGCATGATTCTACAAAGTTCAACATCATGTTTTTGTCAAAACAACCCGTGGGATAATTTATCTGAAGTAACCCAGTTTAAAGGTAATGTTTATTCACACAAAGAACTTGTTTTGTTGAGTCCTCCATGGTCTGTTGTAAATTCTGTTCTCTTTGTTGTAAATTGTAAGGCTTTTATGAACTTTTCATTATTTTCCAGCATATTTGCTTGATGATTTGTTTGTTTCTGCACAGTCACGTATTATGATGCAAAACAAGTTATTTCTATGAGATTCCATGTTGGAAGTGATTTGATTTGACAACTTGAAAGTTAATGGGTCCTATCCATTTGGAGATGGCTCATTCTCTAGCTTATATTTTGTCCGTGACTTCACCTGTTCTTTTTAGTGTTCCGTCTGTAGGTTGCAAAAAAAGGAGTGGAAATGATGAACTGCAGCATTCTTAGGTTGAATTTCTGCAGGAGATTTGCTGCATGTCATCACCACTTTATAATATAAGCCAAAATGGCTATAAAATATGTTAAGATGTAACTCATATAACTTAACATTTTCAAAGAAACAAAAGGTGGGTTTGTGGCACATAATTCTAAAAACAATTTTTTTAAAAGCTTTATTTGCCATGTGATACTTGCGCATTTTTCAGAAGAGACATGAAAAATGTTTCTTTGAAAATCAGATATTTAGAGATCCTTAATAAACCTAAGAGTATGGACTTGTATTATAAAATAGAATTATGTGTTGTTTTATCAGAGCCGGGTTTGCTGATTGTCCAGTTCCAGCACCTCCACTGTTCTCTTTCCTTTCCATTTTGTGAGTCGTTAACTGCTTCCAGGCACTCTGCTGTAGCAAATTCAGGGGTTAGAGCGATCCGCATTATAAAGTTGTTTACTGTGGGGCATTAGAGGATTCTACACAGGAAAAATGATGTTGCTGTGTAATAAGTTGGTGGACGCTGTAGGAGCAGCAAGAGAGGACCAGAGGTCAACCCCAGGACCAGATGGCCCGAAGAACTCTGCTCTCCTCTTGGCATGTTGCTACTCAATCAAAAAGGCAACAGGGTGTTACTTGTTTCCATGTGCTGGCAAAATCTTGCTTAGATGTCTGTCTTTGAATGTTAATTAGAAAGGGGAATTGGATGATTTCCACTGTGCCTGCAGTGTTCAGTGTTTGAAGTTTCATTTGGTCCTAAATAGATTCACTATGTCCTGTGCATGGGTTTGCTTTGACCAAATTAGCCAAACTATACTGGCAGATATCTGCAGTATGGCTACTTGTACTTTTATATTTGTCATGGGTTTTATAGGTTTTGTAACATTTACCATATTTTTTGGAATATAAGTTGAACCAGAGTATGTCACACCCATCAAAAAAAAATGCTATAAGTCACTTTTTTCTGTACTATCAGCTCTTTAATTTGGGATTTTTGTGCTTTGTTGTAGTGTGCTTATATTTTTAGCATTGATTATTTTATTTATTTTGTTTTGTATTTTGATTATGAGAAAGCCCTGTATCATTTTTGTTATAAGTCGCACTTGCAGCATAAATCGCAGAACCTCCAAAACTATTAAGAAAACCATGACTTATACTCTGGAAAATATGATAACTGAAAACACGTTTCAGATCCCATAGTGAAGGATGTGTAGGATCTACAGATGCAATGAGCATAACATCTATGTGGTGAGGGCACAAAAACGGGGTGCTTTTTGTGACGAGAGCACAATTTCATTTTGTGACAGGGCCACTAAATGTGGGGTGACGTGGGGGTATGAAAGGGTTATGGTTAGGTTTAGGGGAGGGGACACATGCTACAGTTATGGTTAGAGTTAAGAGAAGGGGAAGGATTATAAATAGCAAAATGAGTAAACAGTGTCACAAAAACGGGGCGCTTTTCTTGAAAGGAGCACGATTTCATTTCATGAGAGGGGCACTAAATGTGGGGTGAGGGGGGTATGAAGGGGTTATGATTAGGTTTAGTGGAGGGGACACAGGCTACAGTTATGGTTAGAGTTAAGAGAAGGGGGGAGGATTATAAATAGCAAAATGAGTAAACAGTGTCACGAAAACGGGACGCTTTTCTTGAAGGGAGCACGATTTCATTTCGTGAGAGGGGAACTAAATGTGGGGTGACGTGGGGTATGAAAGGGTTATGATTAGGTTTAGTGGAGGGGACACAGGCTACAGTTATGGTTAGAGTTAAGAGAAGGAGGAGGATTATAAATAGCAAAATGAAAATACCGTGTCACAAAAACGGGGTGCTTTTCGTCACGGGAGCACGATTTCATTTTGTGACAGCGGCATGAAATGTCGGGTGACGGGGGTATGAAAGGGTTATGGTTAGGTTTAGGTGAGGGGACACACGCTACAGTTATGGTTAGAGTTAAGAGAAGGGGAAGGATTATAAATAGCAAAATGAGTAAACAGTGTCACGAAAACGGGGCGCTTTTCTTGAAGGGAGCATGATTTCATTTCGTGACAGGGGCACTAAATGTGGGGTGATGGGGGTATGAAGGGGTTATGATTAGGTTTAGTGGAGGGGACACATGCTACAGTTATGGTTAGAGTTAAGAGAAGGGGGAGGATTATAAATAGCAAAACGAAAATACCGTGTCACACAAACGGGGTGCTTTTCGTCACAGGAGCACGATTTCATTTTGTGACAGTGGCACGAAATGTCGGGTAATGGGGGTATGAAAGGGTTACAGTTAGGTTTAGGTGAGGGGACACACGCTACAGTTATGGTTAGAGTTAAGAGAAGGGGAAGGATTACAAATAGCAAAATGAGTAAACAGTGTCACGAAAACGGGGAGTTTTTCTTGAAGGGAGCATGATTTCATTTCGTGACAGGTGCACTAAATGTGGGGTGACGGGGGGTATGAAGGGGTTATGATTAGGTTTAGTGGAGGGGACACATGCTACAGTTATGGTTAGAGTTAAGAGAAGGGGGCAGATTATAAATAGCAAAATGAAAATACCGTGTCACAAAAACGGGGCGCTTTTACTCACGGGAGCGGTGACGGGGTATGAAAGGGGTATGGTTAGGTTTAGTGGAGGGGACACATGCTACAGTTATGGTTAGAGTTAAGAGAAGGGGAGGATTATAAATAGCAAAATGAAAAAACTGTCATGAAAATGGGGCACTTTCATGCTGGGAGCACAAAAAAAAAATGTGAGACTGGGCTAGATGAAACAGCAGAAAACCTTGGGGGCAGCATTGCCAAAGTTCAGGTGAGATGCAACCATAGACAAAAGAACATCAACAGTGGCGTAATGTTCTTCTTCAATGTCGCCATGTAGGATGTTGCCACAGATTTTCAAGTGAGCCTCCAATGCCCCCAACTGGATGTTTTTCCTTAACATCTATGTCAATGTAAAGGTATGAAGGTATGTGGGCAGTGGCGGTTGCACCGTTTGAAATGCACGGATAGATTTATGTATGCAAATGGAGCATAAATGAGCCTTTAGAGGTGCCTTTCTTCAAAATGAACGGCAGCTAAAGAAACTGATTTGAGTGTGGTCTTACTTGAGTTTCTGGAACTCAGCGTAGGCCTTCTCATATACTGTAAAAAGCAAGAAACTGAATTTCACTCAGTGTTCACACTGCCAAACGTACTCAGCATCCCAGTCCTGCCATACACTTGAAAGGCTTATATAAAGTGTATTTTCATTTGCTCCTTTATGGCAAACTGCAGCTTGAAATCATGTCAGTTAACCAAACATATCTGACAGAAGTTAGTTTCTTTGAAGTAAAGCTTCACTGCTGTATGTGTATCACAGGTTCATCACTCAAGGAGAAAAACAGCGATTTTCTCAAAGTGTATTTATATTTGAAGGTTTCAGGCTCTTTATAAATGTACTTTATACAACCCCTGGCAAAAATTATGTAATCACCGGCCTCAGAGGATGTTCATTCAGTTGATTAATTTTGTAGAAAAAAAGCAGATCACAGACATGACACAAAACTAAAGTCATTTCAAATGGCAACTTTCTGGCTTTAAGAAACACTGTAAGAAATCAAGAAAAAAAGATTGTGGCAGTCAGTAACTGTTACTTTTTTAGACCAAGCAGAGGAAAAAAATATGGAATCACTCAATTCTGAGGAAAAAATTATGGAATCACCCTGTAAATTTTCATCCCCCAAATTAACACCTGCATCAAATCAGATCTGCTCATTGACACTGACCCTATGTGTCTTTTTGCAAGGAATGTTTTTGCAGTTTTTGCTCTATGACAAGATGCATTATCATCTTGAAAAATGATTTCATCATCCCCAAACATCCTTTCAATTGTCCAAAATATCAACATAAACTTGTGCATTTATTGAGGATGTAATGACAGCCATCTCCCCAGTGCCTTTACCTGACATGCAGCCCCATATCATCAATGACTGTGGAAATTTACATGTTCTCTTCAGGCAGTCATCTTTATAAATCTCATTGGAAAGGCACCAAACAAAAGTTCCAGCATCATCACCTTGCCCAATGCAGATTCGAGATTCATCACTGAATATGACTTTCATCCAGTCATCCACAGTCCACAATTGCTTTTCCTTAGCCCATTGTAACCTTGTTTTTTTCTGTTTAGGTGTTAATGATGCCTTTTCGTTTAGCTTTTCTGTATGTAAATCCCATTTCCTTTAGGCAGTTTCTTACAGTTCAGTCACAGACGTTGACTCCAGTTTCCTCCCATTCGTTCCTCATTTGTTTTGTTGTACATTTTTCGATTTTTGAGACATATTGCTTTAAGTTTTCTGTCTTGACGCTTTGATGTCTTCCTTGGTCTACCAGTATGTTTGCCTTTAACATCCTTCCCATGTTGTTTGTATTTGGTCCAGAGTTTAGACACAGCTGACTGTGAACAACCAACATCTTTTGCAACATTGCATGATGATTTACTCTCTTTTAAGAGTTTGATAATCCTCTCCTTTGTTTCAATTGACATCTCTCGTGTTAGAGCCATGAT
Source organism: Thalassophryne amazonica (assembly GCF_902500255.1). Classification (NCBI taxonomy): domain Eukaryota; kingdom Metazoa; phylum Chordata; class Actinopteri; order Batrachoidiformes; family Batrachoididae; genus Thalassophryne; species Thalassophryne amazonica. The sequence continues at coordinate 85,443,619 of NC_047104.1, forward strand.
TCATGTCAGTCCACTTGGTGCAACAGCTCTCCAAGGTGTGTTCACTCCTTTTTAGATGCAGACTAACGAGAAGATCTGATATGATGCAGGTGTTAGTTTTGGGGATGAAAATTTACAGGGTGATTCCATAATTTATTCCTCAGAATTGAGTGATTCCATATTTTTTCCTCTGCTTGGTCTAAAAAAGTAACCGTTACTGACTGCCACAATCTTTTTTTCTTGATTTCTTATAGTGTTTCTTAAAGCCAGAAAGTTTCCATTTGAAATGACTTTAGTTTTGTGTCATGTCTGTGATCTGCTTTTTTTCTACAAAATTAAACAACTGAATGAACATCGTCCGAGGCCGGTGATTCCATAATTTTTGCCAGGGGTTGTATCTAAACATTTAAACAAAGGCAAATTGACTAGGATGTTTTGTCAAAATGACTTCTGGAAGCTTTCTTTCTGAAAACTGAAGAAGTCAGTTGGATGAGTGACAAAAGATCCTGAAGACTAAAAAAGCAGCCCAGTCGTACGAGATCTGTTAGAAAAGTATCCGACCTTATTATTTTTTTCAAAAACCATATGGATTTGAATCACGTGTGATTACATCAGACATGCTTGAACCCTCGTGGACATGCGAGAGTTTTTTCATGCCTGTCGGTTACGTCATTCGCCTGTGGGCAGTCTTTGAGTGAGGAGTGGCCCACCCTCTCGTCGATTTTTTCATTGTTTAGGAATGGCTCAGAGACTGCTGCTTTGTTTGATCAAAATTTTTTCAAAACTGTAAGGCACAACTGTGTGGACAGCATTCGATAAATTCAGCTGGTTTTCGGTAAAAATTTTAATGGCTGATGAGAGATTTTGGTCTGGTAGTGTCGCTTTAAGGACGGCCCACGGCGCCTGACGGCGATCTGCGCTTCGAGGCGGCAGCGTCTCGCCGTTTCAAGTTGAAACTTCCACATTTCAGGCTCTGTTGACCCAGGAAGTCATCAGAGAACAGAGAACTTTCAGAAGAAGTCGGCATGAGGAGTTTATTCGGACATTCCATTGTTAACAGACATTTTGTAATGAAAGAACGTGCGGGCAGAGTCGCATGTCGGGCCGGACCCGACCGCGCGGGGTCACAACAGGAAAAACACCTCCGTTGGAAACCTTAACGGGCAAGTTGGAACATGCCCGAGCTGTTACACAATTTCTCAGTTACTCACTTGTTGAAAGCCATCAAAAGCCGCCTGAATTTTACAAATGGTTTTCAACACGGAGGTGTTTTTCCTGTCGCGGCGCACACAGATTCACCGAGTCGTCACGGAAACGACTCGGCAAATTTGCGCGCACGTCTTTCATTACAAAATGTCCTTAAACAGTGGAATGTCCGCATAAAGTCCTCATGCCGGCCTCTTCTGAATCTTCTCAGTTCTCTCACGACGTCCTGGGTGAATTAAGCCTTAAATTAGGATGTTTTCAGGTCGAAACAGGCCGACGACGGCGCCTGGAAGCGCTGCGCGACATCCCACTCCATGGGAAGTCCTTACAGCGACAGAAACACCCCATAATCTCTCAACAGTCGTTAAACTTTTCACCGAAAACCAGCTAAATTTCTCGAATAGTGTCCACTCGGATATCCCTCACAGGTCCAGAAAAAATTTTGATAAAGCAACCGCGCCGTCTCGATCAGCGTGTGAAACAAAGGAATTCAGCCGAGAGGGCTGAACCACATCTCACTCAAGGCCTGCCCACAGTGAAATGACGTCACCGACACGCGTGAAAAAACTCACGCATGCGCACGAGGGTTCAAGCATGATTGGTGTAATCGCACGTCATTCAAATCGATATAGTTAAAAAAAAAAATAAAAGTGTGGGTTTCTTATCTAATACACCTCGTATTTGAAGAAACCTCTCAAAACACACATATAAAAGCAAGCGGTTATCTTCTTTCTATCATGCTTTCATTACCCAGTGGATCGGCAAAGCAGTGATAGCAGAGTTTTGTTTTCGCTGGTGTGTCTCTGTATGGCTGTGGACAAGATAACTCGAAAACGGCTTGAAGGATTTCTTTCAAACTTGGTGGGCATATTACTTGGGTAGATAGCCATTTAGAATTAATTAGATTTTAGAGTACTTTGGTTAAAGGGCAAGGAAACATGGTCCAAACATTTTTTGATATATTTCAACAATCAAGAAACCTAGATGAACAATAAAGCATATATTGATCAGCAAAATATTTATGATCGATTTGTATGAATGAATGAATGAATGAATGAATGAAAACTGTTTATTTCGAACATTTGATACAACAACAATTACAAGATAGATCAGTAAGACAACAACAAAAAAGTTCCTACTGTGTACCCAACATGTCCGAAAAGGGGTAGGGTGAAGCATCAGCTTATTTATCCCTACCCCTTCTTCCCCACAACCAGTAATACCCTTTGCCACATATACACATAAATTCCTACACACCTAAACCGATATCAATATATATATATATATATATACATATATATACACATACACATACATATACACATCAACATACATACACATATACATATATACACATATATATACACAAACATAAATATACACCTACACATACCTACTTACATACAAATACTATATATTTACAAGCCGAAGCAAAAAACAAAAACACCCTAACCCTCATTACCCTTCCTCCTCCCTATACCCAGAAAAAAACATATTTTTGTACCGCTGTTTGAACTGGTTCATGCTTGGACATTGCTTGAGCCCCACTCCCAATCTGTTCCACATCCTCACCCCACAGACAGAAATACAGAAACCTTTTAATGTTGTTCGTGCCCACTGATGCTTTAAATTAAATTTCCCCCTCAGACCTCATAATGAAGTCACACAAAAGTGATATGACGAAGTCATACATATTCAAAAACACCATTACAGACATATGTACAGTATATTTACTTGCACATTTATACAGTGATGTGTAGAGCAAAACAGAGTGTGTATCAACCCTCTGACTCCTTTCATTTTATTATTAATTGAAGAGAATGAGCAAAACAGACAGACTACTGACCTTCACCGCTGACTTCCAAGCTGCGTTTGTGTGTGTTTTCAGGATCAGTGATCACAATGGTATACCTCCCTCTGTCTTTCTCTGTTGGCTCAATCACCTGTCAGTCAATTATTGCAATCATTGCTTATAATTGTTTGCCGACAATAAACACTCGGGACCAACATTTGTATGAGTAATGTACACAACAATGGAATACCTCCAGTGTTGCCATGGCAGGGGTTCCTCCAATCACAAACTTGTCACTGTGGGAGAGTTTTGACTCGCTGTGGAGAACAGTGAGGAGATGTTAGTGTGTGTGTGTGTGTGTGTGTGTGTGTGTGTGTGTGTGTGTGTGTGTGTGTGTGTGTGTGTGTGTGTGTGTGTGTGTGTGTGTGTGTGTGTGTGTGTGTGTGTGCTTTTCAGAGCTAATGGAAAAATCATGTTTACATGTTCATCTAATGTTACGCCAAAGAACAACAATTTGGTCTCTCCTGCTGGCTGTCACTCACTTGCATTTGCAGAAATTTGTAGTGGAGGTTAAAAATGTAATCTCCATAATTTTTTTTTTCTGAATAATTGAATATCAGAATGGTTTCTACAATGCATCATCATCAGTTATTTCTTTGTCTTTATTTTTTTTCAGCAGATTCTGCCTACAGTCTTTCTTTCCCTCATCCTTTTCTATTCTCAGGGGTAAACTGTAGTACTTTTAAGTGCAAAAGAACCTCACTGCTTACACAAAGTAATTGGAGTGCATTTTGCCCCAAACATTGCTGTTTTGTTGTGCAATACCTAAGAAAATGAAAACATTTGCCAACAGCCATCACAAGAATTTTTTTAAGCAGCTTATTGTTATTCCCATTCCTGTCATTTTAAGTAAACAAAAACATAAAATAATATATTTGTGGTCAGCGTGTCTGGGGAAAAGTAATAATAATAATAATTACTGGAGTTTGTAAGAAGCAGCAGTGGCCAGGGAAGTCGTGAGAACGAGGCTTTGGAAATGAAAGAAGTTGGTAGACAAACTCATATGAAGCTACAAATAACTTCAAAACTTCACATATGTTGAGAGGTGTCCAAATTATTTCCTTTGAAGGGCCATAAATGAATCTAAATGGAGCACCATATAGGCCAAAGTAAAATGTTGAAGTTGTGTGAATTACATGCATACAATTTAATTACAAGTAAATGCATGGGGGATTAACATTCTGAATCTAAAATAAAAATTCAAAACAATAATACACACAACACATCATTTTTCAATATGCTTTAGAGTAATCTATTCATTTGCAGTCAGACCAAAACAGGACTGCATGCCAAACATGGTTGGTGGGCTCCAAATTGCGCAATCCTGGTTGAGATTGTCAAAGAGAGGGAAGACAGAAGTGTCTGCTTCAGCTACGTTCTAACAAAGTCCTTCCCAGTGTGTTGTGTGGACTTGTGATCATGTTATATGGATGACCAAGGTATGCAGTGAATGCTTACCTTGGTCATCTATTCTCCATTGCTTCCTTTCTTTTAGTGGCAAAATTAATACAAAATCATACCTGTAGGGTTGTGTGGAGACATAATCTCACTATTTATGTTTCAGAATATAACCATTGTGAAATAGTATTTCTTTTGTTCTTCTTTTGCTTAATGCTGACAAAATATACGGTGTTTGTTGTCTTTCTGATGCCTGATTCTGATTTTTTTTTTGAGGTGCAGCTCCATCTAGAGACGGCTGTGGTGTCTGTTTCTGTAACCCTCCTGTCCTGCAACATTTCCTGTATATTCGTTTTGTGAATTGTTTTGTAAATTGTGTCTGTATCATGGCCCAAGCAGAGGGTCACCCCTTTGAGTCTGGTCTGCATGAGGTTTCTTCCTCAAATCACCAGAGGGAGTTTTTCTTTACCACTGTCACCTGTGTGCTTGCTCTGGGGGTTGGTAAGGTTAGATCTTACTTGTGTGAAGCGCCTTGAGGCAACTTTGTTGTGATTTGGCGCTATATAAATGAAAGTAAATTGAAATTGAAATGAATACTGAATCAGAATATTAAAGATTATTAACTGAGGCACGAGGTCTGTAGGGGAAAATATCAGACTGAGGTGCAAGTGCAAAAAACACAGGATGTCTGATATTCCTGTACAGTCCGAGCAAGCGTCTGGTAAGGTTAATAATTTCTTTACTATATGGCTACTATATAACATGCAAACTTATAGTATCGCCCAAATATGAAAAGCTGCTGCAGCTCATAGTCAGACCTGTTCGCTTCACCTTCATGAAGAACTTACTAATAGATGGTCCCGGTCGTTAGCTGGTAAATTTTGAGTCTGCGTGTTTTTCCAGTGTTAGATATTTATGGAGTATGTTCATGTCTGACTTGGTTTTCTAATCGTATTTTAGCTTACTGGTTTGTAACAAATGTGATATGCGTTCCGGACCAATTGTCATGGTAACCGGTCTGATATGGGGAAGTATCAGACCGGAAATCAGCCAATCAGAGTGTGCATAGCATTGCATCCATATAATAAAATGGTGTATTTCATCCATTTCTTCCCAGATCCCAATCTCTCTCTCTTTACTGATAACCTGTTTCTAATCCATTCCAGCATCCACTAACCATCCAGCAGGTGGCAGACATGTCTATGAGATATTACATTGGCAAAACAAAGTTCACTGGATTTGAAAGGATATTTTCATGTAGAGAGTAAGATGATCATAACATTTATTGTTTTTTGAGTTGTTGTGTTTAAAAAAAATTGGAGGGGATGGGCTCATTTATCTATCTACTCACTCAGTGGCTTTGTACGCTTGGCTTTTCCAAACCCTAGGTTCTTTGCTATTGGTAATTGTGTTTTTAGCATCAATATTCTTGTAAATGTACACCTTACCCACGGTACCAGACGATGTTCATCTCTGAGGTGTAATACAGCATGTGGCACTGCAGTTGAATGCCTGTCGCTGTGCCCCTAATTTCCAGCTCAGCTGCACTGGCTCCTGAAAAGTTAAAAGAGAGGCCAGGTGGAATCAGAATTAGATAGATAAGAGCTATAAAAGTTTTGCAAAGAATTAACACAATCAAATATACCGCTGCAGCCTGCTTCAAGTCTGTGGCTTGCTTTTTTCTTAAATCAGTGTCAAGCTCAAACTTGTACAAATATCAACGGATATTTCACTCCATGTTTGCAGTGCACGTCCTGCTGGATAAAATCCCATCTATCAGAAATTGTGTAATTGTTTCAATAAAGTGCCTAAAAGAGTTTTATACCATTTCTGTGCGAGTGACTTTTCTTGCTGCACATTACAAGTGTACGAGTGTGTCATCCACCTGGTCACGTCACCATGGTATCCTATTATCACAGTAATGAACCCTCTCCCCTTCAGTAGTGGTTACACAGGAGCACTTGCAGAGTTGTCAAGTGACTGTTGCTTAAAATAGACTAAAGCGCTCCTCCACACTGTCACGGTGAGAGTGCAGTGGAATTTTAAACTGATGTCAACACATGATGTTACAGTAGCCAAATGCTTCCAGGATGACAACTTCTTCCATGCAAAAATAGCATTTGCGTGTGCACAGAAGTGGGTTTCCTTAATTAAATGTATCAGTCTGCTCAAACAAAGCCTTCTAACACTGTGGCATGATTGTGCCATGTTAAATTAATCCCTTCAGAGGAATAATGATTGGATAATGTTAATGTTTATCTGTATATCTGCTCTCGAATATGATCTGTGTGTGTGTGTGTGTGTGTGTGTGTGTGTGTGTGTGTGTTGTGTGTGTGTGTGTGTGTGTGTGTGTGTGTGTGTGTGTGTGTGTGTGTGTTGGTGTGTGTGTGTGTGTGTGTGTGTGTGGTGTGTGTGTTAGGTACATACCAGCTAGTTGGCTGAGTTTGTTTATGGCTTCTTCAAAGACTGGAAGAGACAGAGAGTGAGGGACATAACACTGCCGATTGGTGGCTGCACTCAAATCTCAGTAAAAACAGATTTATTGGGCAGAGCAGTCTCATTTGAGCGCAGGCACTAAAGGGGTAAAATATGACACATATGATGTAATTTCTCTACTTCTGGGGAAAAAACATGGCATTTTCTGTGGGGTTTTGGGTAAATTACACGTAAACAAGTGAAAATGCAAAGAAAAAGTGACGATGCAGTGGGAAAGTCAACGTGTTACAGTTTGCTTGTGACCCGGAGCTCAAACGTGTCGAGGCGGTTTTGCAGGTGAGAGAACGTAGCTACTCTGGTTAGCTGTGTAGGCTAACACTTGCCGACATGACATCTCCCATTTGCCTCGTCTTCCCTTCTCCACTGGGAACTGAAGAAAAAACACCGACTGCTTTGGTGATTGCAGCCCAAAATAAAACAGTACACCATTTTTCCACGTGAAGTTATGCTATGTATAAATTGCACAGCGGGGGCGGCTGTCCCCATAAGTGGTCAAATCCCTTAATATCATGCAAGGTTCAAACGAGACTGCGCTGCCCAATTGGAGATGTGTTTAATTGTCCTGCAATTTGCCACACATGGGTTTTGTAGTAAAGTATTTGTGTAACCTCTCTTCCTCTCACATGACGTTTGGTTGATCCGAAGAACTCAAACTCAAAGTCATAACTGTTTAGCACTTGTTCAAATGACATGGCCACACAGAACCAAATATTGTGGCAGCAATGAAATACAAAGAAATAATTTGGATAAATCAATGTCAAATAAGTATTACAAATGACACCTTGTTTTTATGCCTTTTGATTTATCATCCCATTGCAATTTTTAAGTCAAGTAGCTGTTAATTATTTTGTATCCGACCTTATTATTTTTTTCAAAAACCATATGGATTTGAATCACGTGTGATTACATCAGACATGCTTGAACCCTCGTGGGCATGCGAGAGTTTTTTCACGCCTGTCGGTTACGTCATTCGCCTGTGGGCAGTCTTTGAGTGAGGAGTGGCCCACCCTCTCGTCGATTTATTCATTGTTTAGGAATGGCTCAGAGACTGCTGCTTTGTTTGATCAAAATTTTTTCAAAACTGTAAGGCACAACTGAGTGGACAGCATTCGATAAATTCAGCTGGTTTTCAGTAAAAATTTTAACGGCTGATGAGAGATTTTGGTCTGGTAGTGTCGCTTTAAGGACGGCCCACGGTGCCTGACGGCGATCTGCGCTTCGAGGCGGCAGCAGCTCGCCGTTTCAAGTTGAAAACTTCCACATTTCAGGCTCTGTTGACCCAGGAAGTCGTCAGAGAACAGAGAACTTTTCAGAAGAAGTCGGCATGAGAGTTTATTCCGCATTCCATTGTTAAATTGACATTTTGTAATGAAAGACGTGCGGGCAGAGTCGCATGTCGGGCCGGACCCGACCGCGGGGGGGTCGCGACAGGAAAACACCTCCGTTGGAAACCTTAACGGGCAAGTTGGAACATCCCCAAGACTGTTAAACACTTTCTCAGTTACTCACTTGTTGAAAGCCATCAAAAGCCGCCTGAATTTACAAATGGTTTTCAACACGGAGGTGTTTTCCTGTCGCGGCTCACACAGATTCACCGAGTCGTCACGGAAACGACTCGGGCGAATTTGCGCGCACGTCTTTCATTACAAAATGTCCTAAACAGTGGAATGTCCGCATAAAGTCCTCATGCCGCCTCTTCTGAATCTTCTCAGTTCTCTCATGACGTCCTGGTGAATTAAGCTTAAATTAGGATGTTTTCAGGTCGAAACAGGCCGACAACGGCGCCTGGAAGCGCTGCACGACGTCCCACTCCATGGGAAGTCCTTACAGCGACAGAAACACCCCATAATCTCTCATCAGTCGTTAAATTTTTCACCAGAAAACCAGCTAAATTTCTCGAATAGTGTCCACTCGGATATCCCTCACAGGTCCAGAAAACATTTTGATAAAGCAACCGTGCCGTCTCGATCAGCGTGTGAAACAAAGGAATTCAGCCGAGAGGGCGGGACCACATCTCACTCAAGGCCTGCCCACAGTGAAATGACATCACCGACGCGTGAAAAAACTCACGCATGCGCACGAGGGTTCAAGCATGATTGGTGTAATCGCACGTCATTCAAATCGATATAGTTAAATAAAAAATAAAAGTGTGGGTTTCTTATCTAATACACCTCGTATTTGAAGAAACCTCTCAAAACACACATATAAAAGCAAGTGGTTATCTTCTTTCTATCATGCTTTCATTACCCAGTGGATCGGCAAAGCAGTGATAGCAGAGTTTTGTTTTCGCTGGTGTGTCTCTGTATGGCTGTGGACAAGATAACTCGAAAACGGCTTGAAGGATTTCTTTCAAACTTGGTGGGCATATTACTTGGGTAGATAGCCATTTCGAATTAATTAGATTTTAGAGTACTTTGTTTAAAGGGCAAGGAAACATGGTCCAAACATTTTTTGGTATATTTCAACAATCAAGAAACCTAGATGAACAATAAAGCATATATTGATCAGCAAAATATTTATGATCGATTTGTATGAATGACCTCATAATGAAGTCACACAAAAGTGATATGACGAAGTCATACATATTCAAAAACACCATTACAGACATATGTACAGTATATTTACTTGCACATTTATACAGTGATGTGTAGAGCAAAACAGAGTGCGTATCAACCCTCTGACTCCTTTCATTTTATTATTAATTGAAGAGAATGAGCAAAACAGACAGACTACTGACCTTCACCGCTGACTTCCAAGCTGCGTTTGTGTGTGTTTTCAGGATCAGTGATCACATTGTATCATTTTGTATCACAATAATAAAAAATTGATGGGATGAAGGGTTGTAATGAGCACCTTAGTGTTTCCTTGTGCTCAGCTTAATAACTGAATAAAATGATGGCAAATACTGCACTTATTTCAAATAACAATGACCATGTGTATATCATTTTCATTAATTTTAATATGCTGCCATCCAAATGAGGACATAGTTATTCTTGAACCATAAAGATAATTTACAAGGGTGTTTCACTTGAAAAAAAAAAAAAAAAAAAAAAAAAATATATATATATATATATATATATATATACACACACACAGTTGTGGGCATAGCTAACCAAAATGTTAGCTTCAATAACAGCTAATCAGCTATCTGAAAAGTTATCTTTTATAAAGCTCAGAGAATAGAGCTGTTTATCTGCTACAAAACATTTAACAGGTAAGCGCTAAAATCTTTGATATTAGACTTAACAAAGGTTTTTAACTGTTAAAGCTTTATTCACTTCACCTGCAAAAACATGTTAGTGATCTAAAAATTATCTGACCAAAATTTATCTGAAGATAATTGGTCCAATGATGGTTTTCAAAGTTATCTGAAAAGCTTGTCTGATAATGAAAACATTAGTTTTGATAATTAGCGGTTAGCGGATTAGCAGTTTTTGTAGGTGTGAACAGATTTTTATCAACTACTGCCCTAATTAATCAGAAAGATGTTTATGACAAATTGACAATGATATATTTACCCTTTCCAGAGATGTCAATTTGGCTCATGTCTTTTCCTCTGTCATCACTGATAGTGGCCTTATAAATTCCTGCAGTCTTCAATGAAAACTGATGAAGAAAGAAAATAGAAGTTTCCCATGAAGCAGATATCATGCAGTTCTGCTGAATATTATATCCTAAAAAAAAGACACCCTCTGGTGTGTGATAGTTATATTCTTTAATGTACACTTCTGAAGTGTAATTACCAGTTTAATGGGCAGTTTACAGACTCCTGATGCCAGGTCAGGCTTCAGGTCAGGGATAATCTCGGTGTCTTCTTTGAACCAGTGGAACACAGATTCCTTCTTCAAGTTTGCAACCTGTAATGAAAAACAAGGTGAACTCTATCATTAAGTTGTTTAAAGTAATTATAATTAAGAGATTCTACTTTCTGAGAAGATGCATGCTACCAATAAATAGCAATCAAATCCTAACAGCGCTGATGCCTTCAGTGCCTCATAGACACTAAATACATTTTTGCTTTATTTATAATAATCCACCTTTAAATGTCAGTTATTAGTCCCCACTTAAGGTGCACTGCACTTCATCTTTGTAGAAAATTAAATACTTCATGTTGGCTTCCCCGGTGTGTCGAGTTTCATCACAGTGGAAGTGGTTCACATCACCGCACAACCTGCATAAATGATTTTTACCTAATTGCCATCAAATATGGCCAACAGGTATTGTGAAGACTTTGTGTCCGTCTGTCTGTGTTCAGCATATTCCTATTACTGCCAGTCGCCAAATTCACAGGGAACATTCTTAGGACACAGACCTTGGACAAATTCAAAGATGGCTAACCTTGTCCTATTTTAAGAGGTTAAAAAGTCACATTCTGAGGGGCAGGGTTGACAGCCAATCAGAGTAGAGCGGCACCGTGACGCCAGTGGCTGGTCTAGTTAGCTGCAAACTCCATTTTGTTTGTGTATAAATATAATCTCTTTGTCATATATTAAGTAAAAGTTAGCAAGAAATAAAGACTTCAAAAACTGAAAATGCTGTTTTTGTAACCTGATAACACTTCTGGAGTGATTTACAAGACATTTTGCAAATGTTAGCGTGGTGACATCACAGGCTGAGAGAAAGAAAGAAAATGCAAAACACTGTCTTTATTTATCACTTTGACTGAAGAGGTCAAAGGTAAAAACACAGGTGAGCAGTCCAAATTTAGTGACAGTATCCATGAGAGGACAGGCAGGAGAATGGTCAAAGAGGCAGGGAAACATCCAAAAACACAAGAAGCAATCACAACAGAAGTGTCCATAACAGCAGACAAAATTCACAAACACTCACTGGACAAAACAAGGTTCAGCAAGGAGAAGTCATACACAGGAAACCACTAAAAGAAAGCGCAAGAAAGGGGGCAAAGGCACACAACATTCAGGTAATGCACAGGAGGGACATGGGGGGTGATTGCAAACAAGAGGTGGGTGAGGGCAATTAGATGAATGACAGGCAGCTGGTTGAAGAGATGCAGGAAGAAAGCCACAAATATACAATAGAAACGAGGGTGTCAAAATAATACAGGAAGTAAGCCAAAGACACTGGAAGTAATAAAATACATAAAGGCAAAGCAAATAAGTAGTTGAGTGGCCACAGGGGAAATAGTTTGTAAATTATACACATAAAGGAACAAAACTGCAATAAATAATAAAACCAAACCCAGGATGGACACAAGTGGGACGAAAAGGACAGACAGACACACACATGAAAAACTACAGGGAACTCCAAAGGAACACCAGGAACAGTTACAAGAGGGTGGCAGAGGATAAGGGCAGACACAGACAAGGAGCATGACAGCCTGAGGGACAAGACTTGGACCTCTGATGTATAACAGTTCAAGACCTGGTCATCACTTTAAAATGTGCTTGAATCAGAAGCAGGGATGAGAAATACAGTTGATGGAGGTAGGGTGCTATGACACAAAGAGCCAGCTCCGTGGCTCACAGATTTCAGTATATATCTGTATTTTCGGTAGATTTCGGTCACAAAACGCATTACAACCCCAGTTCCAATGAAGTTGGGACATTGTGTAAAATGTATATAAAAACAGAATACAATGATTTGCAAATCCTCTTCAACCTATATTAAATTGAAAACACCACAAAGACAAGATATTTAATGTTCAAACTGATCAAATTTATTGTTTTTGTGCAAATATTTGGTCATTTTGAAATGGATGCCTACAACACGTTTCAAAAAAGCTGGGACAGTGGTATGTTTACCACTGTGTTACATCGCCTTTCCTTCTAACAACACTCAATAAGCATTTGGGAACTGAGGACACTAATTGTTGAAGCTTTGTAGATGGAATTCTTTCCCATTCTTGCTTGATGTATGACTTCAGTTGTTTAACAGTCCAGGGTCGCCATTGTTGTATTTTGCACTTCATAATGCACCACACATTTTCAATGGGTGACAGGTCTGGACTGCAGGCAGGCCAGTCTAGTACCCGCACTCTTTTACTACGAAACCACGCTGTTGTAACACGTGCAGAATGTGGCTTGGCATTGTCTTGCTGAAATAAGCAGGAACGTCCCTGAAAAAGACGTTGCTTGGATGACAGCATGTGTGGCTCCAAAACCTGGATGTACCTTTCAGCATTGATGGCGCCATCACAGATGTGTAAGTTGCCCATGCCATGGGCACAAACACACCCCAATGCCATCACAGATGCTGGCTTTTGAACTTTGCACTGGTAACAATCTGGATGGTCTTTTTCTTCTTTTGTCCAAAGGACACAAAGTCCATGATTTCCAAAAACAGTTTGAAATGTAAACTCATCAGACCACAGCACACTTTTCCACTTTGTGTCTGTCCATTTCAAATGAGCTCAGCATTTCTGGATGCTGTTGATGTATGGCTTTCCCTTTGCATGGTAAAGTTTTAACTTGCATTTGTAGATGTAGAGACAAACTGTGTTAACTGACAATGGTTTTCTGAAGTGTTCCTGAGCCCATGCGGTAATATCCTTTACACAATGATGTCGGTTTTTAAAGCAGTGCCGCCTGAGGGATCAAAGGTCAGGGGCATTCAGTGTTGGTTTTCGGCCTTGCCGCTTACGTGTAGAAAGTTCTCCAGATTCTCTGAATCTTCTGATTATATTATGGACTGTAGATGATGGAATCCCTAAATTCCTTGTAATTGAAAATTGAGAAACATTGTTCTTAAACTGTTGGACTATTTTTTTCACGCAGTTGTTGACAAAGTGATGATCCTCACCCCATCTTTTGCCTTTTGGGGATGCTCCTTTTACACCCAATCATGACACTCACCTGTTTCCAATTAACCTGTTCACCTGTGGAATGTTCCAAACAGGTGTTCTTTGAGCATTCATCAACTTTCCCAGTCTTTTGTTTCCACTGTCCCAGCTTTTTTGAAATGTGTCAGAGGCATCCATTTCAAAATGAGCAAATATTTGCCCAAAAACAAAAACATCTATCAGTTTGAACATTAAATATCTTGTCTTTGTGGTTTATCAACTGAATATAGGTTGAAGAGGATTTGCAAATCATTGTATTCTGTTTTTAATTTAAATTTCACACAACTTCATTCAGGGTTTTCACGTATCCCATAATCCCTTGCGTGCCAGAGAGTCGTTGCAGTCAAAACAACATAGAGAATCCACACGATGACAATTGTAAATGAATATTATACTACAAAAATGTCATTTTTTATGCTTTTCATCACGTTAATAAGAGACTGCTGCATGATACCCTGAAAACTTGCTAAAACAATTATAACAAAAAATCTGTGTCTGCTACATTTAATCTGCATTGGAATTTAATAAGCGCAAACCAAATTTCAGACATATTATATATATTAGTCTGGAACAAAGAGGACAAACAGTGTTGTAAAGAACAATAATCAAGACGTTAAAGAGCAAACTTCACTTTCCCCCAGAACGACGAACAGGAAGCGAGCGTAGCTCACAGCAGCTCCCATTGAAAATAACGGAGAGACAGCCTGTGATTCTCGCATGTTTACATAAAACAAACACAGTAACAACATCTACAAACCTAGAGAATATATTCACAAGAGTTTTAGGCACAATATAAAAATAGTTTTATGTTGCGATGTTAATTGTGTTGTCCGTGTACAGCGGTTAAAGTGAAGCGTGATCAGAGTGTATCAATGCAGTTCTCAATGTTACTGAGATCTCGCAGCGTGGCGACCTCTCCGAGGTTTTGCAGGATTTGAAACCTGAAAAGCCTCAATAGGAATCGGGGTTGTAAAATCTGTGAGGAGTTCTTACATTAAGAAAAATATAATCTGCACACAATTAAAATTAGGAAACTCAAAGCATGTCCTGGGTCATAGTCCTGGCCAGTGTGTAGTGACTGATGGAGAAAAATTGGTCAGAAAATACCTCAACATAAACAGAAGATCTTAAATGACCAACCTGAGCCTGGTGATAATATCAATTCATTTTCTATGCCAATTTCTATTCCAATTAAGGGTCACGGGGAGCTGGGGCCTCTCCCAGTAGTCATTGGGCGAGAGACAGGGTAGAATCTAGACAAGGTCTACCCTCTCACTAACACCTATGGTCAATTTTAAGTTTCCATTTCAACTAACCTACATAAATTTGGAAGTAGGAGGAAGCCAGATCACTCAGAGGGAGCCCATGTGATCACTGAGAAAACATGCAAACTCCACACAGAAAGGTGCCGGACCAGGCGCGACTCAATCTAAGGACCTTCTCACAGCGATGCAACAGTGCTAACCACAAAGTGCTGCCCATGGAGACAATAGACATGGGATTTTTCTGAGCAGCGAGTATGGATTGGAAAGAAGGTAGTGATAAGAAGCTAAGGGTGAGATTCAGCCTTTAAAACAGCATCCATAATTTGATTGTTGCTGAGAGCTGTTCATAGCTGCAGGACGAAAGAGACTCAAGGCAGGAGGTGTGGTGATGCGAATTGGCAACTGGCAGTTATATAGCCAATAACAGCACTAAGACAGCATGGGCAGTAAAAATTGAGTCCTATGCTAATAGCATACCTCCAGATTTTATATTTTATTACAAGACATAAATCAGTGATTGATCTGCAGATACATCAGTTCATTCATGCAAATTGCAAATGAAGACTTTTTGCAAAATGACTGAAGCTTATGATTGTTGCATACAGTCGCTTGCAACATTACCCCATTGATTGACTGAATAACTTCAGTTCTTTTAATCAGTGCTTAAACTGTCTTGTGTGCTCCATCTTATAGCTTCATCTGAAAACCTGACACTATAATTGCAGTTATTTTCAATCAGGCATTTTTTTTTATAATTACATTGCTGTATTCTGACAAACTCTATTGATTGTGTAATTAGTCAGACTACCATTTTGCTGAAAAGGTAAATATTCAATAATTACTGAATGTGTCTTTGCGTACCTTGCAGATGAGCGTGACAGAGCAGTCATCTCCAATCTGAAGTGACAGGAATTCACTGAAGTGGGGACCTGATGTAGATGGAGTGAGAAAAACAACCATAATGCAGATTTTAAGACTTACGAGGTCTGTTAGAAAAGTATCGTACCTTTTTATTTTTTCAAAACTATATGGATTTGATTCATATGTTTTTACGTCAGCCAAGCTTGAACCTTCATGCGCATGCGTGAGTTTTTCCACGCCTGTCGGTTGCGTCATTCACCTGTGGGCAGGCTTTGAGTGAGCACTGCTCCACCCCTCTCGTCATTGTTTCATTGCAAGGAAATGGTGGAATGATTTGGGCTTTTTTTTCATCAGAATTTTTTCAGAAACTGTTAGAGACAGGCAGCTGGAAACCATTCGAAAACTTTATCTGGCTTTCGGTGAAAATTTTATGGGCTTCACAGAGAATAAGGAGTGTTACTACAGCTTTAAGGACGGCCCACAATGGCACACGGCTCGCTGCACTCCGAGCCGCCATCGAGAGGCAGAAACCACCACATCATTTCTAAACGGATCGCTGTGTGGAGCCGGGACCGTCGTGTGCAATGTCTCTGGTTATCACAAGAGCTGGACATCAGCCATTTTCCGGCAGATTTCACTTTTAACAAGAGATTCTGTCATCGAAAACCACGCGGAGGCTTCGCGCGTCACGACCAATTCGCTGATGAAGCGAGACAAAGGAACACCTCTGTTTCGGCGTGTTAGAGGACAAGTTGGGACAAGCCCAGCTCTCCACAATTTCTCTTATACTCATTCGACTGGTAAGCACTGAAAGCCGAGACAGCCGAGATATTCATGGCAAGGCTCGACGTGGTTCAGCACTATCCTTCCAAAATGGCTTTTTGAATATTTGAAGACAAGTCTGAATGTAGTGTGGACATTTTTCATCATTGTGTACAGCGGTGATGGATTCAACACAGGTTTACGCTGATTTTACATTGGGTTATGTCAGTCTTACCACGCAGTTATGCCCAATACTCAGGTGGTCTCTGTGGGCACTTTTACTACTTGATCAGTCTACTTGCTGATCAGGCTTGATTTTAGAAGTAAGTCCTATAGAGGTCCTAAGGTCCATTGGTGCCGTTGCTTAGCTACGGAGTCTGACGTATTTTACTTCCCCAGCCAAAGCCGGTGTCACAGGCCAAACGGTCCTCCCCTAAAAATTGGTCTGCCCTGCCTCCACTGCCCACGTGTCATTTCGGAGAGTCAACAGAGATGGAGTCTCTTCACCCAAAGCGATCAAATAGATTAATGGGATTATTAACCATCAGATGATAAGGTAAAACCTCTTAAATCATTCTGAAGTCAGTTTTAAGTAGAAACGAGGCAATATTCGGTGAGGCTTTGAAAAGACGGATGCGCAATGAATGCATCAGCTAGCAGCTTGTGTAGCTGCGTCGCTCTGATCGCTTCCTCCATCTTTTATAGTGAAATAATGCTGAATTTATGTGGAAATGATTGTTGTACAAAAGCTTCAGATATCTGTCACTGAGATAGATAATGACTGGAGTGCAGTTTGAAGCAGAAACAAGGTGATAAACGTTGAACTGCAGCTGATGATGCATGCACAGTAAAGGCAGGGCCAACCAATTTTAGAGCAGGCCGTTTGGTCTACGACACCGGTAACCATTCACAGCTGGGTGGACTGAAACAGTCTAGATGAAGTTGTTAAATTTATGAATTACAGATCATAAATTAAAATCTAAAAATATTTGTGAGATTCGTCAGATGCAGACCAACGCCACAACCTTCACATAGTTGTAATTTCCGTTTTTAGATTTCACTCAAAACACAAATATGACTTCAGCACCTTCAATGACACAACATACTGTAATGGAGAACATCAAAATTCACCACAATTCTGTACCATCTTTCTTTCATGCTAACTCAAAGAATTCCTTACACTGCACCTGTACTAATTTGGGAGGTCCTGCCACTTATACCCCAGTGTGATTTATATTCCAAAAAAATCATGTATTCATTACTACTAATAATAATAGTAATACTAATTACATGGGGCTTTCTCACGCATCAAAGTAATAGACAAAATAAACTACAGTAACAAAAGAATAAATGTCAATAATAAAAGTACACAACAACAATGCACAAAAATCCCAAAATAAAGAGCTGATAATACATAACACCGACTTATACTCCAGTGTGACTTATCCTCTGGTGGGACTAATACTTATATGGTTTGCTTCTCTTCAAGAGGCATTTTTGACAGGTGCAACTTATACTCCAGAAAACACTGTAATTACGACTTCCCACATGATCAGACTTGTGATTTTCGCTGCTGTTATTTTTGGTTATCAAAAAAGCAGGACACTAATGAGACTATCGTGATGGCATTCATTTGTTCCCAAAGGAACCGTTTGTGGACAACCAGCCAAGCGGTTGTCAACAGGCTGTGTTGTATTCACTTTGGAGCTCTGTTACCTCCAAAATGACATAGAACTTTAGTATTTAGCACTCTTTTATTGCCATTTCACGAGTCACAAAAAAATGTACCATTTTGAGTTATTTTGTAGTGCTCTCATTGGTCCAGTTGATGTGTATTATTAGATTTGTCATCTCCAAGGCAATATTGTGGTTGATGGCCTCATGGTATATAAACTCAAGGTCTTCCAGCCTTGAAAATGTACGATGTTTTATGTGTCTTACCCTCCTTGACTCTGATATACTCTCTCCTTTGGAACTCAGCCTCCGCCAGTGCTGCTTTGAAAGCTGCGTGCAGGTACACATAAAAACAGCATTAAAAGATGCATCCTATAGATTCTTTCATTGTATTTTGTTTCTTGTATCATAATTTATCAAACAAAACAATGCATACATTTTGGAATATTAATAACACATCAGTGATACAGTATAAACCCACTTTGCATTTGTCACATCCATGGTTTGTTTGTTCTACATTATGCATGCATGACATGCAGCAGCAGCATCCTTGATTTCTTTAGTGAAGGGAAAGAATGAAGATGAAGAAGATTAGCTGCCATGTCTGATCATAGAAGGTCTTACCATTTCCAATTAGAACCAGTGAGCTCTGTGCTTTGCCTCCTCCATCTGTGATCTGACAGGTAAATGTTCCTTCATTTTCACTCGTGAAATGATCCATGATGAACTCAATGACACCTGTGGAGACATCATGACCCATCTTGTTCGGCTGCAAACAGAGAGAGAGAGGTGGACAGGCTAACGTAAAGGTGAATTATAAGATTTAGCGCTGAACCAAGCAATGATTCATCATGTGCTGTCAACGGGAGTTACTGTGCTGACAGCTGAGTTGTACATGCATTGATCAACTTCCCAAAAATGATTAGAAAGGCTTACTTCAACTCAGCTCTCCACTGAGAAGTACGAGACATGTTTTAATTCTTGCTTTGTCTTATTGTTTTCATTATTGCACTATTTGTGTGTTTGACGTCACAATCAAATTGTGTTGTTTTCATTTAGCGTAACACAGAGATCTCACTCACTACTTTATATCTACAGGAAATGTTGTACAAATTAAAAATTCTGAGAAGATGTATAAATAGGGAAAATTCAACTGTTATTGATGTGACATTGCAAACCATAAAAATATCATTTTTACCCGAGACCATCAAATATGGCCATCAGGTATTGCGAAGACTTTGCGTCTGTCCGTCTGTCCGTACTCAACATAAGTCCAGTGCTATTACTGCCAGAGTCTTCAGATTCACAGGGAACATTCTTGGAACACAGACAAGTTCAAAGGTGGCTACCCTTGACCTATTTTAAGAGGTTAACTGTCACATTCTGTTTAAATCTGTTCCATTTTTCTTTTGAGTGGTGGAGGTGACTGCCAATCAGAGTACAGCGGCGCCGCGACATCAGTAGCAGGGCTCTCTAAAAACACTTCATTTGTGTGTTTATATAACATGTTTCTCGTGTATTCTGAAAAAGCTAGTGAGAAATAAAGACTTCTAAAACTGAAAATGTTGGTCTTTTTTAACCTAGTAATACATCTGAAGTCATTTACAAGACATTTAGGGGATGTTAGCTTGGTGATATCACAGTCTGGTCTAGCTACCTGCAAACTTTGTTTCATTCGTGTGTAAATATAACCTCTATTATGTAAAACCTAGTGAGAAATAAACACTTCTAAAAACTGAAAACACTGTTTCTGTAACTGATAACACCTCAAGAGTGATTTAAATGACATTCAATGGATATCAGCTTGCACGCTACTTCCGCTAACTCAAAGCTAACTTCCGCTCTTATCAAAAGCTTATAACGTAAATACTGTTTATGATTGTTTGATAGATAGATAGCGGGGCTTTACTGAACATGTACAAATTGTAAGTAAGACAATAGGATCTTAATAATTAATGTAAATAACAAATGTATAATATATATATATTATATATATATATATATATATATATTATATATACACTTTGCACTGGGATACCAATGAAACAACTGCAAATTATAGAGAAGACAATGCAAATAGGACCGAGGGTATTTTAGCATTGCATTATATTTATGCATTTTGCAGATGTCATACAGAACTTGGTTTTGAAATTAACTCCCACACTCTCCCATGCACAAACTCACAGAAGCTACAGCACTGCAAGGCATGCTAGCCTGCGAGCTAAGAGCAATTTGTGGTTTGTCGTCTTGTAAAAGTACAAATTTCCCAAAAATGTAGCCAGGGTGAAAATAACAACCCTTCCTTTATGGACAGCTCAATGAATGACACACACTAAATGAAATGGTATACGAGGTCTGTTAGAAAAGTATCCGACCTTTTTATTTTTTTCAAAAACCATATGGATTTGAATCACATGTGATTGCATCAGCCAAGCTTGAACCTTTGTGCGCATGCGTGAGTTTTTTCACGCCTGTCGGTTGCATCATTCGCCTGAGAGCAGGCTTTGTGTGAGCACTGGTCCACCCCTCTCGTCGTTTTTTTATTGCGAATAAATGTCTGAACGATTTGGAGCTTTGCTGCATCAATTTTTTTCCAGAAACTGTGAGAGACCTCCAGGTGGACACCGTTCGGAAAATTAATATGGCTTTCAGGGACGATTTTATGGGGATTCCACAGATTAAGGAGTGATCCAGATGGTTTAAAGACCGCCCACAACTGCTGAGAGCGCGCCATGCTCCGAGCGCCGATCGACAGGCTCAAACCCCGCTGAAACAAGCAGATCATTTCCAACGTGAAGGCGTTGTTGATCTGGGACGTCGTCTGACTTTCACAGAAAGGCAGAAGGCATGGATATCAGCACTTTTTCGGCACATTCCACTGTTACAGGAGTTTTTTTCATGGAAAGAAAAGCGGAGGGACGCGCCACGGAGCCGTTCATTACGCGGCACAAAACCACCTCCGTGTTGGTCTCACAGGACGGCATTCAGGTGGATTTCAGACGGCTGTGGGTTGCTTTTCAGTCGTGTGATTATCCGAGAAATTGAGCATGAGCTGGACATGCCCCAACATGTCCTGTGAGGCTTCATCACGGCGTTGCTTTGCGCCATGCGGCTCCCACTGCGACGTGTGGAACTCCACTCCTCTTCCATGACAAAAACTCCTGTAACAGTGGAATGTGCTGTTCATTTCTATACTGGACGCTGTCTTGATCTGGTATGTCGTCTGACTAGCACAGGAATTGTGAAAAGACGTGGACATCAGCACTTTTTCGGCACATTGAGACAGACATGCGGAGGTGTTCCACGCGCCGTGATGAAGCCTCACAGGACATGGTGGGGCATGTCCAGCTCATGCTCAATTTCTCTGATAATCACACGACTGAAATCCACCTGAAAGCCGTCCTGTGAGACAACACAGACGTGGTTTTGTGCTGGGTAATGAACGGCTCCGTGGCGCGTCCTCCACTTTTCTTTCCATGAAAAAAAACTCCTGTAACAGTGGAATGTGCCGAAAAAGTGCTGATGTCCACGCCTTCTGCCTTTTTGTGAAAGTCAGACGACGTCCCGGATCAACAAAGCCTTCACGTTGGAAATGATCTGGGTGTTTCAGCCGGGTTTGAGCCTGTCGATCGGCGCTCGGAGCACGGCGCGCTCTCAGCAGTTGTGGGCGATCTTTAAACCGTCTGGATCACTCCTTAATCTGTGTGATCCCCATAAAATCATCCCTGAAAGCCATACTCATTTTCCGAATGTGTCCACCTGGAGGTCTTTCACAGTTTCTGGAAAAAATTGATGCAGCAAAGCTCCAAATCGTTCAGACATTTATTCGCAATAAAAAAACGATGAGAGGGGTGGACCAGTGCTCATACAAAGCCTGCTCACAGGCGAATGACGCAACCAACAGGCGTGAAAAAACTCACGCATGCGCACGAAGGTCCAAGCTTGGCTGATGCAATCACACGTGATTCAAATCCATATGGTTTTTGAAAAAAATAAAAAGGTCGGATACTTTTCTCACAGACCTCGTATGTTGTTAACCTAGTTATTTCAACCAGACCTACAAAACGTGTTTGTCTCAGTGAGAAAGGCAAATTGAAACAAATTGTTGCAGTTAATTGTATATTATGTTTCTCACTTACCCAACCAAATTTTGGCCAGTTGACATAACTAGATTAAATAAATAAACCATTACATTAGAGTGCAAGTTATTATTCTATCCATTGTTCTATACCTACTTATTCCAATGAGGTCATAGGGGGTTGGAGCCTATGCCAGCAGTCACAGGGTGTGAGGCGAGGTGCACCCTGGACAGGATGCTAGCCTACTGCAGGGCCACATACAGACAAACAAACACATTCACACCCACATGCACACCTACAGACTATTTAGGGTTCCAGTTAACCTAACATGCATGTTTTTGGATGTGGGAGAAAGCTGGAGCACCCAGAGGGAATCCACACAAGGGAAATGCCAACAAGCAAGCATCACAAAGAAAGGCCACAGGTGGGAATTGAGCCCACAACTTTCTTGCTGTGAGTCAACGGTGCTTACCACTCAGCCACCATGCTGCCTCAGGTTATTTATTTATACATTCAGTGTTCTTTTTTTCACATCTGCTGAACCTACAACCATATCTAAAATATATCTAAAATTCAAACATCTTACACTCGCTCCAGAAAGTTCCTTGTCATTGGCAAAGAACTTGTAGGTGACATTGGGAGAAATCTCTTCAGCCTGCAGCCAGAACCTCATTCTGCCTCTCTCCAAAATCTTGTAGGCCAACTCTGACTTTAGAGGGATGACTAAAGAGAAGAGAAAAAACCATGTATTACTTCAAAAACATGAATTTGTTTGTTTGTTTATTAACAACCAAAACATGTGTTACGGTGTTGGCAACAGGACATGAGAGTAGTCAGACAGGAGGCAAAAGAAAGATGAATAGTGTTTATTCAGGTGATGCAAAAGCAGGTAAGACATTTTGGATCAAATAAAAAGAGAACTCTAAAGAGTTCAAAGAGAGAAAGAACAAAGGAAAATGATGCTGTGAAAGATGGAAACAAACTGTGGGTAAGAGAGAAAATTGCGTTAGGCCAAATAAAGATGAAACATGTGAGAGAATAGAGGTTTAAAGATTAAAAAGGCACAAGATTGATTTTATGAGATGGAATGAGTCAGGGAGAAGTACCTACTTGGGTGCCGGATTTCATAGCTGCGTCCCACCATCTTTGCCATCTCTGAAACAGAGAAAATTAATTCAGTCCTTACCTTAAAGAAATACAGATTATCACACAGAAATGTCATTTTCCTCACACACTTGATTCTTTTTTTTTTTTTTTTTTAATTGTGCTCTTTAGTTACTTTGAGATTCCAATCAATATTCTTATTAATGGTACCAAACAAAGTGTGATCTTAGTTGTTGAAAATCGAAAGAGTATAAAGAAATAAAATGAAGCAAAATAAAAATAGATAAGACAAGAAATTGACCCAAATAACTATTCTTAAACTCCTCCAGAAAGCTACCCTAAGAGTGAGATAAACTGAAAGATACATTTAGACTAACTGGGATAATGTAGAAGAAGTAAATCCATTGGTGCTCCGGATTCCGGAGCGTGAAGCAGATGACAGTCTACAACTCCTGCAGGATGGAATGCTGGTCCATCATAGATTACTTACCCAGCCAATGCCAGTTCCCATTTACAGTACAGGTGGTTGGACTGAGAAAATGCAGATAAGTGTCTCATGCAAGGACACTGAACCCTATAGGCAGCCCAACTCCTGTCCACTGGGCTGCATGGCTCTGCAAAATGTCTGGACAATGTACAGGATGCTAAATGTTTAGTTTGAGGAAAAGACAATGTAATAAAATTTTGCAGCAGAGAATATTTTACTGTAAGTCCTTGAAGTTAACACAGAATCACAAATAACTGTAGCTCAGGTAGCCAGTATTTTTCATTCATGAAAAGATTGCTCGTTTAATCCCTGACTGTTTGTGGTCTATCAAAGCCCTATTGACAACAATAGGCTAAATCTCAATATTTAGCTCATATTATTTCCAGCAGCTGTCATAGTTCCAGAGTGTTATTTTAGACTATAAACTCAGGTGTAAACCCATGTACCCGTTTTGATGGATGCTACAACCATGACCTGTGAGTGGATTCTTCAGTTCTTCATTGACAAAGTGTCATTAGTCAGACAGAATGCTGATCACAAATGTATATGGACTGTCTGTTACTCGTGCACATTCTGCTGTGTTTGAGCAGTTTGAACCTGTTTTTCCTTCATTCCTTATAGTGCAGCAGATAACTGAAGAAAAAATCATTCAAATGGTGATGCAATTTGAATGATTTTTTCTTCAGGATATTCTGGATATTACTCTTTTGAAAAGGCAGGGTGCCCACTTGAATTTCCAACAGGCAGCCAGGTAGGAGTCAAATGAAGAATTACACAGGGGTCAAAATTTTAAAATGCTCCAAAACTACATCACATTATTTTTGGATCATAATGATTCCAAAAAGGTATAGTTTGGACTATCTATGACTGAATTACATGGACTTATGGGGTAAAAATATCAACAATGGTGACAAAGGTCAATTTCAGTTTGTACAGGGGTCAAAAGTTAAAGTTAATCCAATTTTGGTAAAAAAAAAAAAAAAGTGATGCAAATTATTGGTTGAGCTAATAGGATTAATAAATAGTATAGTTTTGACCATGTTGAATGTTTGGTATCCACAGTAAAGGTCAGAAAATGTCGACATCCACTGGATTCAATGGCATACGAGGTCTGTCCAAAAAGTATCGGACCTTTTTATTTTTTTTCAAAAACTATATGGATTTGAATCACGTGTGACTGCATCAGCCAAGCTTGAACCTTCGTGAGCATGCGTGAGTTTTTTCACGCCTGTTGGTTGCGTCATTCGCCTGTGGGCAGGCTTTGAGTGAGCACTGGTCCAGCCCCCTAGTCGGATTTTTATTGTCAGGGAAATGGCAGAGCGACTGCCGCTTTGCTCCATGAAATATTTTTCAGAAACTGTTAGAGACAGCCAGTTGGAAACCATTCGAAAGATTCAGATGGATTTCGGTGAAGATTCTATCGGCGTCACACGGATTAAGGAGTGTTAAAACCTTTTTAAAGATGGCCCACAGCAGCGGAGGGCGCGGGGCGCGCCGAGCGGCCATCGACAGGCTGGAACGACCAGATCATTTCCAAACTGAATGCTGTGTTGATCCGGGATGTCGTGTGACTACCACAGAAATGGCAAGAGAGCTGGACATAGCACTTTTGCGGCACATTCCACTGTTACAGGAGATTTTGTAATGAAAGATATGCGGAGGATTTCGCGCGTCGGCACAGAGCCGCTCATGGCGTGCAACAAAAAAAACACCTCCGTGTTGGAAACCATTCAGAAGATTCAGACGGCTTTCGATGGCTTTTCAGTCGAGTGAGTATCCGAGAAATTGTGTAACAGCTGGACATGCCACAGCATGTCCTGTGAGCCTTCCAACACAGTCCGTTACTTTTTGGACACACCTCGTATAACATATGTGACCTTGTAATATAATAACTAAGCAGGAAACATGGTGCAAAGTATTCCTTTTTACAATTCTATTTGTTGTTTTTTAGATTTTGTTCCAACTAAGGTGCTGAAAGAGGTTTTTAATATTGTCAGGTCTCCTAAATTTTATCAACTCTTGTCTTAGTTCAGGGTCTGTTCCAGCAGCTTTTAAACCTCTTTAAAACTAAAAAATCCAGTCTGGATTTTGATCATGACACAGCATGTATGGCATCATTGTCTGTGGATGCAGGGAATCCTGCTGTGCTGTTCTGTTGGATCTCACAGCAGACTTTGACACTGTGGACCACACAGTACTTGTTTCCCAGTTAGAACATCATGTTGGCATTCATGGCAGTGTACTCAAGTGATATAAATTGGCTGAGAGGAGCTTTTCCATTATGATTGGTGATCTCTCCTCATCAGCTGCTCCTCTTTGTTTTGGAGTGCCTCAGCGGTCTATTCATTGTACATGTTGCCTTTAGGGTCAATCATAAGCACAACCTGTCCTTTCAATGTTATGCAGATGATCTGCAAATCTATCTGCCTAGTTGCCTTATTGAGGTTTCAAATCCCAGAAAATCTCACAAAAATTCAGAGTTCGCCGCTCTGCAAGATGTCATTAACATTGAGAAATGCGTTGAGACGCTCTGATAACGCTGCACATGGACAATAGCATTAACGTCGCAACATAAAACTCTTTGTATATTGTGCCCAAAACTCTTGTAAATATGTTATCTGGGTTTTTAGATGTCATTCTGTTTGTTTTATGTAAACATGCGAGAAGCTCAGGTTGTTTCTCTGTTATTTTCAATGGGAATTGCTATGAGCTGCGATCGCTTCCTGCTCATGTCGTTCTGGGGGAAAGTGAAGTTTGCTCTTTAACGTCCTGCTTATTGCCCTTTACAACACTGTTTGTCCAGTTTGTTCCAGAGTAATATATATAAGATGTCTGAAATTCGGTCTGCGTTTATTAAATTCCACGCAGGTTAAACGTAGCAGAAAGGGATTATTTGGAATATTTGTTTTTGCAAGATTTCAGGATCTCATGCAGCACATGATAAAAAGCATAAAAAAATTACATTTTGGTAGCATAATGTTCATTTACAATTGCCGTCATGTGGATTCTCTATGCTGTTTTGTCTGCAGTGATTCTCTGGCACGCAAGGGATTATGGGATATCTCAATAGGGCAAATGAGGACTAATGGAAGTGATACAGTGACTTCATTATTTAATGGTACTCATTATGTAAAGCAGTGATGGTCTCAAATATTTATCTGAATGATGATAAAACCGAGACCATTGTGTTTGGACATTCTGGCATGCCAATTGTTTGGTGTTGATGTTCTGACTAATTATTTAAAACCAGCTGTCAAGATGATATTTGACAACTGTTTGAGGTTCAATCAACAGATAAACTCTGTTATTGTCTTCTGACTAAAGTAAAGCTTTTCTCAGTAGACATGATCCTGAGATGACCGTTCATGCAATCATCAGCTCCAGACTTGATTACTGAAATGCCTTTTATACTGGCGTGAACCAGTAGTCTCTTGCACACCTCCAACTTGTGCAAAATGCTGCTGTTCATCTTTTACTGAACACTTCCATAGTGAACATTATTATGTATGTACTGTACTCACTCCACTGGCTTCCAGTTCATTTTAGAATTCATTTTAAAATTTTAATGCTCGTTTTTAATGCTATTAATTGCACCTTCCTTCTTGTCTGAAATGTAACTTTCCTCACTTACAGTAGGACATTATGGGCATCTGGTCAACTTTACTTAGATGTGCCAAAATCAAAATATAAATTCTGGGGCGATCGTGTTTTTGCAGTAGCTGTCCCCAGACTGTGGAACAAGTTACCTCCTGACAGTGGTGGGCACAATTCCGCTAATCTGCTAATCGCTAATTATCGAAGATAATGTTTTCATTATCGGATTATCTTTTCCGATAACTTGGAAAACCATCACCAGACCACTTATCTTACAGCAAGTTTTAGTTCGATAATTTTTAGATGCTAACATTTTTGCACATGTAGCTTTTTGCAGTAGATGCACAGTTCTGTCTTCTACAAACAGCGAAGAGCTGATTGCAGAAAAAACTGCTCTATCCTCTGCAGGCAGAGGAGAACTAGTCACAGAAACGAAAAAAGCTCATTTTGACCCCATACTAATACACTGGCAATAGCACCCAAGTCATCCAGAGGCATACAGTATTAACTTATGGTTAAAATTTTAACCAAACTAATTTCAGACAAGTTATTTAAATTAACGTCACATCTGAAGTTTTATAAAGTGAAAATATCAGATATATGTTTTAGTTTTAAAGTAATGCACTAATTTTGAACATTGGACATGCTGTGTCCAGGTGCATTATGGGTATTCACAACAGAAGAAATGCATTTGAGATGCTCTGATCAGGCTCCACAGGGACAACAGCATTAAAGTCTTTGTACTGTGCCTAAAACTCTTGTGAATATATTCTCTAGGTTTCTAGATGTTGTTATTGTGTTTGTTTTATATAAAAATGGCAGAAGAAGCCCAGATTGCTTCTGCAAAAGCTGAAAAGTCTGTTAAATTGTGATTCAGCCGTGTGATATAACCGGCATCAAAATACATGGAACACTGCCATCTAATGGCGACCGGTTATATCACAGTGTTGTCGGCCGCAGGATTTTAAAATTATCTGTAGGTTTCCAAAACCTGAGAGACCACACACATGGAGATGAAAAAAAAAAAAATCATAAATCTGACAGGTTTAGTTGTACAGTGTGTGGTGTCAGCCACACGGTAAAAACAACACACACAAACAGATTTCACACACAAACATTCCCAGGTCAAACACCTTGCTTTCTGATTGGCTGCATGTCACATTTAGCTCCGCATGTCCTTCTTAACACACCACACATGGCAGGAATATCTGATAAGATTATATTTAGCGTCATCACGATTGTCGGGGCGTCCTTAAGATTGTCGGAAGGGGAAGATCGGGTCCGATATCGGCCTAATTATCTTGCCATGTGAACCACGCTTGATGTTATGATGCCTCACGGAGCGAGAGACTGATCTGTTATAACACCGCACCGAGCCGCTAACCGATCGGATGTTATGACGTCTCACGGAGCGACTGACTTATCTGTTATAACACCGCACCGAGCCGCTAACCGATCGGATGTTATGACGCCTCACGGAGCGACTGATTGATGCGTTATGACACTGCACCGAACATGTTTTCACTATTATTTGAGTTCTTTGTGTGACTGACATTGTTATTCAAGCATCCAAACGGCAATTCCTATCACCACACAACTCCAGCAACCACACACGAGAAAGTTTTTTGACAGTTCTTGTTATTGAAAGAAACCTTGTCTGCCTAACCAGATAGAGTTGTGATGTCATCACGCATGCGCTTAGGCGCTGTCTAGCAGGATCTTGAAAATTTCTTTCTTTGTTTTATACAAATTAGAAAAATGACATATTTTAAAAAAGCACATTTATTTGTAAACACCAACACATGTTACATTGATTTACTTGTGTTGGTTTTTACATAGAATGAATGAATCAACCAATCAGTATGAGCGGAGGCTTAGTTTACCCATAATCCCTTTGATGTGTTAATGTTCAAATCTTCAGAATTAGTGCATTATTTTAAAATTAACAGATATGTGTTATCAGTGATGCCGGTAACGCGTTAATTAGTAACGCGTTACTCTAATCTGACCACTTTTTTCAGTAACGAGTAATCTAACGCGTTAATCTTTCCAAATCAATAATCAGATTAAAGTTACTTCTCCAAGTCACTGTGCGTTACTATTATTTTTGCATTGTGGGTCGATAGCAGCATTAAACTTGGTCCGTGGGCAGGAGGCCGGGGTTCAACTGAACTGCCCACTTTAAGCAGAGCTGTGAGCTTTTCATCCACGGTTTTCTGTAGCAGCTCGTCCTCACCTCTTAAGCGCGGTGATCAGCACACCTGCACTGAGCTTTACAAAGACATTTTTATACTTTTTTCCTCCTTTATTTAGAATTCTGAGCTGAGCCGCTCTGTATCTGGTCGTTAAAAACAGCTGATCCTCCGCGACGCGTCAACAACTAACACTATTTTCCACTTAAATGCACCTAAACTCTCTTTCTGAGGACCACATGATGTGAAAACGCAATAAAACTTTCTTACCTGTAAATCTGGTCCTGTTTTCCTGCATAAATAAATGTTATCTATTCTTTGTGCTCAAACGCCAAAGCAGGGGCGAATCCAGATGGAATGGGGACGTGGGGCAGGGATGTGCCCCCTCCCCCACAACACCCCTAGATTAAAGGTCCAGTTTTGAAGCCTTTTTTTATTACAACTACTAATATTGCTTAAAATAATAATAATTTCGACAAGTAAAATGTTTAGAGAGAATTTAAATGTTAGAAAAATGTTAGAATTTAATAGTTACATTTATCAATCAATCAATTCAATCAATCAATTTTTTATATAGCGCCAAATGTATATAAACTAAGCATAACTAAGGGATGGTTCAGGGTCACCTGATCCAGCCCTAACTATAAGCTTTAGCAAAAAGGAAAGTTTTAAGCCTAATCTTAAAAGTAGAGAGGGTGTCTGTCTCCCTGATCTGAATTGGGAGCTGGTTCCACAGGAGAGGAGCCTGAAAGCTGAAGGCTCTGCCTCCCATTCTACTCTTACAAACCCTAGGAACTACAAGTAAGCCTGCAGTCTGAGAGCGAAGCGCTCTATTAGGGTGATATGGTACTACGAGGTCCCTGAGATAAGATGGGACCTGATTATTCAAAACCTTATAAGTAAGAAGAAGAATTTTAAATTATCTTCTAGAATTAACAGGAAGCCAATGAAGAGAGGCCAATATGGGTGAGATATGCTCTCTCCTTCTAGTCCCCGTCAGTACTCTAGCTGCAGCATTTTGAATTAACTGAAGGCTTTTTAGGGAACTTTTAGGACAACCTGATAATAATGAATTACAATAGTCCAGCCTAGAGGAAATAAATGCATGAATTAGTTTTTCAGCATCACTCTGAGACAAGACCTTTCTGATTTTAGAGATATTGCGTAAATGCAAAAAAGCAGTCCTACATATTTGTTTAATATGCGCTTTGAATGACCTATCCTGATCAAAAATGACTCCAAGATTTCTCACAGTATTACTAGAGGTCAGGGTAATGCCATCCAGAGTAAGGATCTGGTTAGACACCATGTTTCTAAGATTTGTGGGGCCAAGTACAATAACTTCAGTTTTATCTGAGTTTAAAAGCAGGAAATTAGAGGTCATCCATGTCTTTATGTCTGTAAGACAATCCTGCAGTTTAGCTAATTGGTGTGTGTCCTCTGGCTTCATGGATAGATAAAGCTGGGTATCATCTGCGTAACAATGAAAATTTAAGCAATACTGTCTAATAATACTGCCTAAGGGAAGCATGTATAAAGTGAATAAAATTGGTCCTAGCACAGAACCTTGTGGAACTCCATAATTAACTTTAGTCTGTGAAGAAGATTCCCCATTTACATGAACAAACTGTAATCTATTAGACAAATATGATTCAAACCACTGCAGCGCAGTGCCTTTAATACCTATGGCATGCTCTAATCTCTGTAATAAAATTTTATGGTCAACAGTATCAAAAGCAGCACTGAGGTCTAACAGAACAAGCACAGAGATGAGTCCACTGTCCGAGGCCATAAGAAGATCATTGTAACCTTCACTAATGCTGTTTCTGTACTATGATGAATTCTAAAACCTGACTGAAACTCTTCAAATAGACCATTCCTCTGCAGATGATCAGTTAGCTGTTTTACAACTACCCTTTCAAGAATTTTTGAGAGAAAAGGAAGGTGGAGATTGGCCTATAATTAGCTAAGATAGCTGGGTCAAGTGATGGCTTTTTAAGTAATGGTTTAATTACTGCCACCTTAAAAGCCTGTGGTACATAGCCAACTAACAAAGATAGATTGATCATATTTAAGATCGAAGCATTAAATAATGGTAGGGCTTCCTTGAGCAGCCTGGTAGGAATGGGGTCTAATAAACATGTTGATGGTTTGGATGAAGTAACTAATGAAAATAACTCAGACAGAACAATCGGAGAGAAAGAGTCTAACCAAATACCGGCATCACTGAAAGCAGCCAAAGATAACGATACGTATTTGGGATGGTTATGAGTAATTTTTTCTCTAATAGTTAAAATTTTGTTAGCAAAGAAAGTCATGAAGTCATTACTAGTTAAAGTTAATGGAATACTGAGCTCAATAGAGCTCTGACTCTTTGTCAGCCTGGCTACAGTGCTGAAAAGAAACCTGGGGTTGTTCTTATTTTCTTCAATTAGTGATGAGTAGAAAGATGTCCTAGCTTTACGGAGGGCTTTTTTATAGAGCAACAGACTCTTTTTCCAGGCTAAGTGAAGATCTTCTAAATTAGTGAGACGCCATTTCCTCTCCAACTTACGGGTTATCTGCTTTAAGCTACGAGTTTGTGAGTTATACCACGGAGTCAGGCACTTCTGATTTAAAGCTCTCTTTTTTAGAGGAGCTACAGCATCCAAAGTTGTCTTCAATGAGGATGTAAAACTATTGATGAGATACTCTATCTCACTTACAGAGTTTAGGTAGCTACTCTGCACTGTGTTGGTATATGGCATTAGAGAACATAAAGAAGGAATCATATCCTTAAACCTAGTTACAGCACTTTCTGAAAGACTTCTAGTGTAATGAAACTTATTCCCCACTGCTGGGTAGTCCATCAGAGTAAATGTAAATGTTATTAAGAAATGATCAGACAGAAGGGAGTTTTCAGGGAATACTGTTAAGTCTTCTATTTCCATACCATAAGTCAGAACAAGATCTAAGATATGATTAAAGTGGTGGGTGGACTCATTTACTTTTTGAGCAAAGCCAATAGAGTCTAATAATAGATTAAATGCAGTGTTGAGGCTGTCATTCTCAGCATCTGTGTGGATGTTAAAATCGCCCACTATAATTATCTTTAATTATCTCTACATTTATAAACAATGTAGGTTCGAAATTGCAAGTTTTACTGTTACAGTGCTGTCAACAGTTAAATATGAGGTCAAGAGAGAGGTCTTTATTTTACTTTTTTATAAAACAAGTATTTATTTTCATTGAAGTCAAGAAAGGGTGACTATAAAGTGAGTTTTGGCAAAACAGGTATCATTGTCATGTTGAGGTGGCAGAGGGTTGTTGTCGGCAGCTGGGGAAAGTAACTAAAAAAGTAACTAGTAATCTAACTTAGTTACTTTTACAATTGAGTAATCAGGAAAGTAACTAAGTTACTTTTTCAAGGAGTAATCAGTAATCAGTAATTGGATTACTTTTTCAAAGTAACTGTGGCAACACTGTGTGTTATATGTCACGTTGTACATTTTAAGAGTTTACATTAATGTAGTTATTCTATCCGGAATAATTTTATTTTTAAAGCAAACCGTAATTCAAACCTGCTGTCCATTTCAAGACCTCTGCCTCATCGCTGGACCACTGTATCATGTCCAGGCAAATGATGCTTTCCTACAGCAGGGGGCAGAGCACACAAAGACAGAAGCGCTGGCTCGTTGGCTGTTTGGGTTTGTGATCGCCTTTGATTCTATTAGAAATT
Organism: Thalassophryne amazonica; assembly: GCF_902500255.1. NCBI lineage: Eukaryota > Metazoa > Chordata > Actinopteri > Batrachoidiformes > Batrachoididae > Thalassophryne > Thalassophryne amazonica. The sequence continues at coordinate 85,477,085 of NC_047104.1, forward strand.
TTGGCAGTGTTTAAACTCAAAATCAGCTTCTTAGTAGCTGAGAGCATATCTGAGGCAAAATTGAAAGTTATCCATTATCTGTAGCTTCTGATAAGTTTTTAGACAGTTTATTGGTTTAGCGTTAAAAAAGATAACTTTTCAGTTAGCTGATTACCAGTTATCAAAGCTAACGTTTTGGTTAGCTGTGCCCACCACTGCCTCCTGATTTACCAACTATTTCTGACCCAGCACTTTTTAAATCAAAGCTCAGTACTTATTCATGTAAACTGGCTTTTAATACCTCATGGTGCTGTGACATGTTTTTTTTTATGTGCATCTTTATCACAATTATATGTTTGTTTTATTTTTGTGAATTCTTGTTCTTTGATTTTACTGTACTGTAAAACACTTTGGATGCTGTCTGGCCGCTGTAAAGGGCTATAGAAATAAATGTTGATTGATTTAACACACTAAGCCCAGAATTGTTCCTGGTATCAAAATCAAATAAACTATGATTTCAGGAAGAGAAAGCGAAACCATCACACACACGTAAATTTGGAAAAATTTTAACGAAGAAACAAAGAAAAGAACATTTGATGTTAACAAATAAACACTGTCCAGAGTTGCCAGAGTACATGCTAGTGAATTATTTTATGTACACTTTATTACATGCTTTCACTGCCTTACATATTTTGTGTATTTTTTAAATTCCATATATATGATGTACCTGTCCAACTTTAAGCTGCTATATAGCTGTTTAAATTTTAATGATCAAAACATGAACAGCATTTTATTGTTAGCATAAATAGATTCTTGAAATTCAGTATAAACTGCATTAAAATGAGTAATGTTCCATATATAAAACAGTCTGTTTTTTTTTTTTTCTCAATTGGAAATACATCTGGAAAACATGGGGTCATCTTATATTCAGGCTGTTGACATTTACATATCAATACATCCACAACATTTGGGGACACCAAATACCCATGAAACAAGTGTGCCCCACAGAACTTGAGACCCTCCCCTATAATTTTCAATGGAAGCCCTTGGATGGAGTCTAAATATTGATGATGTTGTGTTTTTAATCACTGTATACAGTATCATTATAAGCATTATAAGCTTGTCATTAGTTGCTTACTGGTGCAATAGAGCCAAAACCCATGTGCAGTGCTATTTTATATAAAGACACTAGGATGAAGCATGCCACAGTGCCAAGCACTTTTCCAGGTCCAAATATATAAAAACGGAGCCTGTGTAACTGAAAAGTTACAATGCAAACTTTTTACTCATGGTGATTAATGCAACAGAGTGATCAAACAACTCTTACGCAGCCATGTAATAATGGTGTTAAAGGTGGTGAGAACAAAAACCTTGTGAATGCTAATGGTTGTAATAGCTTATTGTGTTCCTATAAGTAGTGCTTCAAAGAGTGAATGACAGACGAGTGTGTCAGCACGTGGTTGAAAAAAAATGATTAGCTGCCCATAAAATGTGCTTTTATTTGCATTTTTTTTTTTTTTTTTTATAAATAACACTGGTCAGCATTTTTTTTTTCTTGCATGGACTTTGAGAACTGATTTAGGGTAATGGGGTGCTGAATCCAAATCTGAGCTCAGATTTCCTCTATCACATCATGGTTTTTTGCAGTCTGCATGTTCCGTATTGATGGATTATACAAACATTGCTCATTCACTCACGAGTTTGATGCCACTAATCATGCACAAAAGCAGCTTCAAAAGCATAGGTTTTAAACCAGGTTTGCAAAATGTGAAGAGCCATAATATCATTGAATACTTCAATACTTGATACGGAAAATATGTTTTCATATCTCAAAAACATGATGTGATTGGTAAAAACTAAGACCAGATTCAGATTCAGTGCCCCTAAATTACCCAAAATCCATTGAAAAAGTCCATGCAAGAAAAATCATGTTGACCAGTGTAATTTAACTTGGTATTTAAAAAAAGGTTTTCAAAAAGCTTATTTCCAAAATATGTGTTCAAAAAAGGGGGCCGTCTCAAATTTGTAATATGGTATGTTTGTCTGCTTTGGGTAAACCATTTTATTTTGTTTTCAGTCATAGAGTTCTGTTGATTATGACACAAGGTCTGGGCTTAGTTAAAAACCATAGTCTCATGGGCTGTCCTACCTTCAGGAGAGATTGCATAGCTGGATGACACTCCCTCTGTATTGGTCACAGAAACACAATATGTGCCAAAGTCTTCTTTGTCTGGGTTCTTAAAGATTAGCTTCGAACTACAGTCAGAAAAATAAGAAGAGACAGATATTTCAAAATACATATTTTTAATAGTGCTCCAGTGTAAACATCAGCTCTGTGTATGTGTGTTCTTACGTGTTGCCTTCAGTCTGAATAATGATTCCTTTGGAGAAATCAGTGATTTCTTTATAGTCTTTCTTCCAGATGAACTGAGAGCCCATGTTCATCTGGCAGGACTCAAATGACAGAACGATGTTGCCTGATTTTGGATCCACCACACAGGACACATCCTGGGACCCTTTAATTCACAAAGTTGAACTCATTTTAAGGTGTGCGTCAACTAAATAAATCTTCAGAAACTGACAAAGGAATTGTCCATGTGAAATGTTTTCCGTCACATTGTGAAATGTGTTGCTACGAACACAAACTAAGCAGAAACTTGCATTTGTGTTGTGAAAATAAAGATGCTGAACTTCAGAAAAATGTGCAAACTTCTACATTTTGAGAAATGTTAACGTTACCTGGCACTGCCTTTGTCACTACAGGGTCAGAGGGCAGCGAGGCCACACCCACTCCTGCATCATTCACAGCACGCACCCGGAAAAAGTAGGTGGAGCCAACATCCAGGCCTTTTACCTGTCAGGAAAGAACAGATGTAAACTGCCTACAGCAGGTAAGCAAAGATATTCTCGTGGTCAAATGGTTTTACTCTTACTTGGGTTAAATCTGAAACAAGATTTTAATTAATTTCACTTTATTTTCAAGGAAAACACCCAATACTCAACACGTATGTGAATTTGCTACAAATCTAAACCTAACTAGGAAAACATTTTCCAACTGTTGTTGGAATGCCTTGTGGCAAGATGGCAGATGGTGGAAAATCTTATGGTAATAAGTTTGGCAAATGAAATAATGCAACGGTGATTTCAAGGTCCACCAGCACCACTTGGCTGCAGATACTGAACCCCAAACACAATGAGAATCAAGACTGGGAGAATTCTAAAGATGGGTTTGCGTTATGTTTTATTATTATAAGCAGTTAGTTTATTTTCACTGCAAGTTCCTTTCTGGGCCAGTTGTGCTTTATTTTATATCATATCTTACATTTAAAAACAATTACTATGATTCAGTCACAGCACATGAATAATTCAAATTATGAAAAATCCAATCCTTCATCCACTAGATGTCACTGTTAAACAGTTTAATATATCTGCTGTTGCAGTGCAAAACTTGTCTTTCACCTGGTTACCGCGGATCCAGCTCAGACACTGTCAGAGCCCCTGGGGTTCCTAAAAGGTCTCCCTTCCACATACAAGCCAGGACCCACCATACATAGGTTCTGAGGTCAAGTGGGATCAGGCGTACACAGAAAAGACTGGTGTGCATTGTAAAATTAAATTAAAAAGACTGCATGGTGTTTTAATGAAGCACTTCACACTAACAAGAGAACAACCACCAAGACCACTTCACAAAGTTGACCACAGCCAGCGACCCACACTGGGGCAATAAAACGTTAGCAACACAAACCTCTTCTGTTGCCCTACCTCTCAGCCTGGGGTCCTAGGGGAGCCCAAAAGATAAGAAGGGGTGCACGAGGCTTTGGCTACTCCACACAAAATTGTCAAAATTAGAAGTGCACATAATGATAAGTCATAATAACATGCTTACTGGATAATCAAAACTAATTTAAAATACTTTTTCCCCTTTTGCATGACCGAAAGGGAAAAGATAGAAGTTTATAATTAATGTTAATTTTTGTCCCCCCCTCCGCCCCTGAAAAAAGGAATGAATCACATTATTCTTTTGGGGGGGGGGGGGCACTCAGACTTTCTTAGATGAAGGATAGGATGCCTTGAAAGGAACAAGGTTGAGAAATTTTCTATTGCACACCTGAATAACTCTTTAGTTATCAGAGGAATTAAGCAGTTTATATGACCCCGAAGAAGGCACACTAATGAGCAGAAGACCAAGACAAGAATTTGCCTGCCTTTTAAATAAACTCCTAGATTTGTAACCAAAAGCAGCATTCTAAGAATATATGAATAAATATACAGTGCTTTGCAAAAGTATTCAGCCTCTTGGTATTTTACAGATTTTAATTTGTTTATGGAATTTCAAGTACAAAAAGTAAATCAGACTTTTCAATATAAAAATTTCTAAAATTATTTTCCTTAGACTCAAACTGAAAGTAAATTTCTACAACCTGATATAAGTTAATTAAAAATATGAAACCCAAGATGATGGGTTGCATAAGTAATCACCCGCTTTGGTATAATACCTGTAAATAATCAGTTTAATTGCCAGTTTTCTTCAGACAAGTCAGGGGATGGATACATGAACATTTTCAAATCACTGAATATGTCTTGAACTTTATTTACATCAGTTATGAAGAAATACAAACAGTATGGCACTCTATGGTAAATCTGCATGGAGTAGACAGTTCTCTAAACTGTGTTACTGTGCAAGAGGAAGAGAGAGGAAAGCCACTAAGACACCCAGACAACCCAGAAGAACTTATAGGCTTATGTGGCTGTGATTGGAGAAATTGTGCACAGTGCGTGTTTTGCATTTTGTATCTCCAGTTATACAGCTTCATGATAAAGTGTTATAGAGGAGGATTTTCTTTCACCAAAACATTAAATATAGGTTTGCATCTCAGATGTACCTTCTGGCAAATTGTAGCTGAACTTTCAGGTCTTCTTTTTAAGCAAATATTTCACCATATTTTTTAATGTAAAATTCTGAGACAAATTATAAAGGCATGTCACCTTATAGTAACGGTGATTGACAGGCTTCTCATTGGCTGTAGTCCATTCGGAGATGTCCTTCTTTGCATACTCCACATGATAACCTGTGATTAGTCCAGAACCAGTATAAATAGGCTTCTTCCACTCAACCACAACTGAATCATCTCTGATTTCACAGCACGTCAGGTCATATGCTGGGCCTGAAGGAGAGGAAGGGAAACAAATTCACATTAATATTCATGCTTGTGTTGACATTTGTGACCACATTCATTACCTTCACAGTTTCCACATCCTCAGTTTAAAATTAAAAGATAAGTTCAGTTTTTTACAACCCTTGTCATATTAAAACATTATCAGTCAAGCCTCTGAGTACTGTACACAATAAACCCTTTGTTGAAAAATGATTTTATGTTAAAGAAATGAGAGTAAATGGTAAATGGACTGCATTTATATACCGCTTTTCCGTCTGCATCAGATACTCAAAGTGCTTTACAATAATGCCTCACATTCACCCCAATGTGCTGCCATACAAGATGCTCACTACACACCGGAAGCAACTAGGGGATTAAGGACCTTGCCCAAGGGCCCTTAGTGATTTTCTGGTCAGGCTGGGATTTGAACCAAGGTTCCTCTGGTCTCAAGCCCTTAACTCTTAACCACTAGACCATCACCTCCCCTAGAGTGAACAGAGAAGCCATCAGGGAAGTTAGAGAAATCCACTGTCCTTTCAGCGTTGCAACAAAATGACAAGCAACCTACTTAGTTACTGTTGTTATGTTAAACCTCTAATGACCTGTGGGGTTTTTGTGCAATTTCCATCCAAATGACAAACCTAAATTTAAAATTACTCTACTCTATTACACCTGAACATCCCTATGCCTCTCTGGTTTTAATGGATTAAAGGTTCAAGTCTGGCCGGCTAGGTGCATGAAGCCGACACCAGTGTTGGTTACATGTTGGCTGTCAGCAGCAGACCAACTGTTAGCTGGATGGTCTGTTTTGTTCAATGAGAGGACAACAGAAACTAACCCCACACTGCTGACTCTGAGCCTGCCATTCCTGCACTGCAACAGTGCTTGCCATCAGAAGTCGAAAAATTTCACCTTTTTGAGCTTGTTGCAACAATAAGGATAAACTGACATGAAAGATGGGGGAAAACAGGCAGGGAAAGATGGACTATTTTAGTACAGAGTCTCATTGGTCCAGTTTCATAAAGCAGTCTAATCGTTTAGTCGAATAAACTCACTTAGTTGACTAATTTTTTGACGTTAGTCATTGCACAAAGCACTTAGTCGGCTAAAGTTTTGCATTAACCAACTAAAGTTTTTAGGCTGGTACAGAGGAGGCTAATCTTATTTTAGGCTACAAAACGTCAGTGTCTTATCTCAAAAAACAGCAGCTATGATGTACCACCACTTGATGGAACCCTCAAGAGCACCCCTACGTCGCTCATATTCCTCCTAATGGAGACCTTCCTCTGCTTTTGGCTATGCTTGTAGCAGACAATTGTCATGTGATGTGTTTGTGACAGTTCTCACATTAGCCACCAGGTGTTGTTGTTATGCTGAGCAGTGTTGTGTGCACAAAAAGGCTTGATGGAAGTGCTGTAAGTGTATAGAAGAATAACTGCTAGGCTAAGAGCTAAGCAGTCATTCTGCAGTTCATAAGTGTCCACAAATGTTAATGAAGTCAGTTAACAAAAACAAAGGCTGGATAGTTCATGACAATGACCAACACGGAAGTAAACAAAATTCTCGTGCATTGGAGGCCTTTCTTGGTAACGGCACTCACGAGGCCATTATGCCCGTGAAAATCGTCAACTAACATAAAACAGCTAATCTACAAGTTTAGCCAGATTAAATGGATAATGTTGGGTGACTAACCTTGGCTACGGTTAGTCACCTAACATTATCCGTCTAATAGCTATAATATCCGTCTAAGTATGTTTAGGGTTAGGGTTAGACTAAAAGATTAGACTGCTTTATGAAACTGGGCCTGGTTTTATATCAGGTTAACATGAATAATTTGCATTATGCTAAGGAGAGACGTGATACTGCAGCATCACTACAGACTGATTCATTAAGCACCCATCAGAGCGAATGCTTCCTGCATTGATATAATGCTGTGCAAAATGCGATAACTCATTTGCATCGTTCAAATAAGTAAATGATTGTCTGTTTCAGAAAAATAACAAAGCTTCATGTCATCATCTTCCATCTATCACTGCAGACAACAGTAATTCTGCTGTAACAACCAATATGAGTGGGGTTTTTTCTACCATCAGCATGTGAATGCAGCATTAGAAGTTAGCTGACTTTTTTTTAACTGCTGTGTATGGATCTTGTCTTGCAACTCCTTAAAAAAGTAGCCTCACTGTTGCGAGCAGCACCTCTCAGCCCCATCCACAACAAAAGTGGTGATGACCTGTGATGACATTTTTGAGTTAATTTATGGAATATGAAATTTAAAATGGCCATCAGCAGCTAGCTTGGTGATGGAGCGATGGCCCTGGTGTTCAATTAAGGTTGTCTTCTATCCACCAAAGACCTACTACAGAAAATTCAGACCAATTTCTCTAGCTGTTCTTTAGTTATCCTCTGCCATGGCAGCCATCTTGATTGAGTGAAGGGTCTGAATTTTTGATAGGTGTCTTCCTCTACCCAACCCAGACCCAGAAGTTCCAGATCAGTACCTACAGCAGTTGTTCAGTTATTGCCAAGAAAGGACAGAGTTACGGGACAGACAGACTGGAAGGCTGAGGGCTAAAATGCCATTCTTATAATTAATAACATATTGCACACTTGGTACCGTAATAGAATAGGCAATATAAATAACACAGCTACATCATGAAATACATTGTGTGCCTCTTTATTAAGAAGTAACAGATGTTTATCATCATAAAAACCAGGTAACATACTTTTAATTTTATTGAACAATTAATAAAAAGGACAAATGTTGTCTTCATCAGAAGTTAATAGTATCATTACTGCGTAAATAGTCCTGATAGAAATTTCATAATATCACCAGTAATATGTCCAGTAGTGTTCAGAATAATAGAAATGCTATGTGACTAAAAAGATTAATCCAGGTTTTGAGTATATTTCTTATTGTTACATGGGAAACAAGGTACCAGTAGATTCAGTAGATTCTCACAAATCCAACAATACCAAGCATTCATGATATGCACACTCTTAAGGTTATGAAATTGGGCTATTAGTAAAAAAAAAGTAGAAAAGGGGGTGTTCACAATAATAGTACTGTGGCATTCAGTCAGTGAGTTCGTCAATTTTGTGGAACAAACAGGTATGAATCAGGTGTCCCCTATTTAAGGATGAAGCCAGCACCTGTTGAACATGCTTTGCTGTTTGAAAGCCTGAGGAAAATGGGACGTTCAAGACATTGTTCAGAAGAACAGCGTAGTTTGATTAAAAAGATGATTGGAGAGGGGAAAACTTATACGCAGGTGCAAAAAATTATAGGCTGTTCATCTACAATGATCTCCATTGCTTTAAAATGGACAAAAAAAAACCAGAGACGCGTGGAAGAAAATGGAAAATAACCATCAAAATGGATAGAAGAATAACCAGAATGGCAAAGCCTCACCCATTGATCAGCTCCAGGATGATCAAAGACAAGAATCCCCCGCAAAGTCCCTCTGTTAAATAAAAGACGTGCAGAAGAGGTTACAATTTGCCAAAGAACATCAACTGGCCTAAAGAGAAATGGAGGAATATTTTGTGGACTGATGAGAGTAAAATTGTTCTTTTTGGGTCCAAGGGCCGCAGACAGTTTGTGAGACGACCCCCAAACTCTGAATTCAAGCCACAGTTCACAGTGAAGACAGTGATCAGTTTGGATATGTCAAAATACTTGAAGAGGTCATGTTGCCTTATGCTGAAGAGGACATGCCCTTTAAATGGGTGTTTCAACAAGACAATGACCCCAAGCACACTAGTAAACGAGCAAAATCTTGGTTCCAAACCAACAAAATTAATGCCTTGCAGATGTGAAGAAATCATGAAAAACTGTGGTTATACAACTAAATACTAGTTTAGTGATTCACAGGATTGCTAAAAAAGCAGTTTGAACATAATAGTTTTGAGTTTGTAGCGTCAACAGCAGATGCTACTATTATTGTGAACACCCCCTTTTCTACTTTTTTTTTACTAATAGCCAAATTTCATAGCCTTAAGAGTGTGCATATCATGAATGCTTGGTCTTGTTGGATTTGTGAGAATCTACTGAATCTACTGGTACCTTGTTTCCCATGTAACAATAAGAAATATACTCAAAACCTGGATTAATCTTTTTAGTCACATAGCACTACTATTATTCTGAACACTACTGTATTTTGGAAGTAATCATAAAATGGAAGAAAGCATCCGTCACTAAATTAGACAGTTTTAAGGTTTGGAAAGTTTTGAGTTCATTTGGAACTCTACGACAAGCCACACTGATGCCCACTTTTCAGCTGTTTGTGGGAAAAGGGATTTCTCTCATACATCACTAGGTTTTAGGCTTGTTAGGTGGGAGATGGCTGATCATAATGACCCAAACAAACAATTACTAACCAGGCTCAGGCATTGTCCAGGCTTCACAGGTAAAGTCCGGTGAATGCTTAGAGGCTGGTCCGAGGCCAGCAATGTTAGCTGCATAAACCTGGAACTGATAAACTGCTCCTTCTGTCAAACCCTCCACCTGTCCAATGAAATATGACCACAGATAAAAAACAACTGTGGATGAAAAATGAATAGTAAAGTTAAACATACAAACAAACAAAAAATAGCTACCCTGTAAAGCGTTTCTTTGAGTGGTGGGATATGAACCTCCCTCCACATGGTTGTTCCACTGCGTCTCTTGTCCACATAATAGTCCTTAATCTTTGCTCCTCCAGAGTGAAGAGGTTTCTTCCAGTGAAGAACCATCGAATGGCCATCACAGTTCAGCAGTGCAACATGATAGGGAGCAGAGGGGGTGGCTAAAAATGGAGCACTGAAATCAACAAAACTTCAAGTGCATCAAAGCTGCTATAATTTGCAAAAAGATGATCATCATTGTGATGATCATCTTTCATCATTCATCATCATCATTCTTACAGTAAAAAAAACAAAATAGCAACTGTATTTGCCAGAATAATTTTGTAAAAATACAGTAAAATAAATATAAATACATTTACAGAACAATCTCTAAACTTTACTGTATAAAGTTACTGTAATTTGCAAAGAAAAAAATAGTTTTAAACCTGTAAATTCAGTAGCATTTTTGGGTGGTAAATTAACATTATCATGTATTCTTCCATCGGAGGGCCCAGGGGTCTCCATGCGAAGAGAGTTGCAGGACAGTTGAGTCTGTCATGGAGGATATGGCTGCCATGTCTGGCATGCCGGTTGACGGCTCTAGGCTGTGTGTGGTGGTTGTGTGTGGATTGGGAGACTTAGAAACGGGGGGGGGGGGGGGGGAGACTGTGGGGTATGCTCTCCCTATCCTGGGGGGTATGATTGTCTGGAACAAACTCATAGTTATGGTCACGGGACCGCAAATGCTCCTCGGGGTGATGCACCCAGTCGGGGAGCGTACACATGTCAAACAGTCCTTCCAGAGAAAATAATTTCGAGAACTAGTCCAACATCCAAAAATTTTTTTTTTTACCAACAAGTCCCTAGTTTGTTTCCTGAAGTCCAATTGCTCATTCAGGGTGTAGCACCTGTGATACTTGGAAAAAAACAAACTTGAGGCCTGCTGGGTTCATGCTTAGGGCTGGTTCCTTCTGTTATGGTTTTAGAAGACTCAAAAATAAACCCAATTTGCGAGCAGCAAATATAGACAAGAGAGGTAGTTGTAAAAACACAATGTTTTAATGTTCCCAAAGTGATAATGAGTCCAAACAGATGACGTAAAAAACCGCCTCCAAGCAAAACATGACAAGGTGGTCCAAACAGGAGTCAACACAAAACTATCTACAGCCACTAGGAGGTAACAAACAAGGGTACAAAAACCAGGAGCAGTATAAACAACGTGAGCAGAGAGACAAACGTAAGGAACCAGCAATGGAACAGAGAACCAGATGCTACTTAAAAACAAACTCAAAATGAAGAACAAATGGAAGACAGGTGTGTGACAGGGTCAAAGCTTAGGTGACAAACTCACAACAAAAGGTGATCAAAAACTTCAGACATCGAAAGTGAAGTAGAAACAAAATATGACTATAACCAAAAACATAACCAAGAAGAAGAAACATCACAAAGACAAGACAGATCCAAAACGACATAATACAAAAATAAACATAAAACTCAAAATGAGAACAAGACGCATCAGTGGAAAAAAAAACTGACCACCAGGCTGAGCATAAATAAAGAGGCAACAATATTAGACTAAACAAAAACTACCTCAAGAAATAAAATCAGAAAACCAACATGGAACTACAAAGTGAACACAGTGTTAAACCTAGGAACAATTCTTGATAACCCACAGTATACCCACACATAATGACAGAACCCACAAAGACCGGGACAGAAGACGAAGACTGAATATAAACATAAAGACACAGACAGGGCAGACATACATACACACACACTATGTACAGAAACAACAGGCAAAGGAGGACACACCCATACAGACACTGAACACCAAAGGGGTGTGGGAAACAAACAGGACAGAACACAAACCATGAGAAAAAGGCACAAACAGGCAGTCAGAAGCAGACACAATAGTATTCCATGTAGTTTATTTTAATTTCAGGTTGTCGCTTAAGCAACTTTCTTTTTTCTTCTTGTTGTTTTGGTAGGAAGTGATGCAAATTATTGGTTGAGTTAATAGGGTTTTTAAAAAATAGTTTCCAACATTTGTCATGCTTAGTTATCACGTTATGAGGTAACATATATCAAATGTCATAGAATCCATTGTATGTCAACCATTTTTGACCTTTACTTTGAAGACCAAGCATTCAACATGGACAGAACTATTCCATTTATTAATCCATTTATTTCAACCAATAATTTAGTTGTTTTTTTTGTTTGTTTGTTTTTTACTGAAATTAGAGCAGCTTTAACTTTTGACACCTGTATAAAGAAACTGACCTTTGTCACAGTTTTTGCCCTTTTTTACCCCATAACTATAGCATTCAGTCATAGTTAATCCAAACTATACCTTTTTGGAATCATTATGATCAAATAAATAATGTGGTATATTTAAGATGATAGGAGCATTTTTAAATTTTGACCTCTGTAACCCTTCCTTGACTCCTCCCTGGCTATAGCTACCACCCTGGGATGGCTATCATACATTTTTGGGTAGGGTATGGTCACTGTGGGCACCGTCCCTCAGCTCAATCGGCAGGAGAGCCTGCCTCCGTCCGTGGGCTGGTGTGCTCACCGCCGTCACTGTTTTGTTCCAAAGACCGTTAATGATCCTTCCGCAGGTTCACCTACGGAAACCTTGTTACGACTTTTGCTTCCTCTAGATAGTCAAGTACGATTGTCTTCTCAGCACTCTGCCAGGGCCGTGTTCCTACCCCGGTGGGGCCGATCCGAGGACCTCACTAAACCATCCTATCGGTAGTAGCGACGGGCGGTGTGTACAAAGGGCAGGGACTTAATCAATGTGAGCTTATGACCTGTGCTTACTGGGAATTCCTTGTTCATGGGAAATAATTGCAATGCCCAATGAGTGAGGTTCATCAGGTTACCCGCGCCTCTCAGCGAAGGGTAAGCACACGCTGATCCGATCAGTGTGGCGCACGTGCAGTCCCAGACATCTAAGGGCATCACAGGCCTGTTATTGCTCAATCTTGTGTGGCTGAACGCCACTTGTTCCTGTAAGACATTGATGCCGATTGCATGGGGCTGCGTAACTACTTAGCATGCCGGAGTCTCTTTCGTTATTGGAATTAACCAGACAAATCGCTCCACCAACTAAGAATGGTCATGCACCACCACCCACAGAATCGAGAAAGAGCTATCAATCCGTCAATTCTTTCTGTGTCCGGGCCGGGTGAGGTTTCCCGTGTTGAGTCAAATTAAGCCACAGGCTCCACTCCTGGTGGTGTCCTTCTGTCACTTCCTTTAAGTTTCAGCTTTGCAACCATATTCCCCCCAGAACCCAAAGACTTTGGTTTCCTGATACTGCCTGGTGGGTCATGGGAATAATGCCACCACATCCCTAGTTGGCATTGTTTATGGTCGGAACTACAACGGTATCTGATCGTCTTCGAACCTCCAACTTTCGTTCTTGATTAATGAAAACATTCTTGGCAAATGCTTTTGACACGAAGCAGAAAGTTTGACCACATTACACCCATTTTGGCGTCTCTTCACTGGCTTCCTGTCCCAGTGAGATCAGATTTTAAGGTTCTGCTACTAACCTATAAAATTATTCATGGACTGGCACCTCCCTACCTAGCTGACCTAATTAAACCTTACGTACAGGCCCGGGCTTTAAGTTCTCAGAGTGCAGGACTACTTTGTGTCCCTAAGGTGAATAAGAAGTCTGCGGGTCACAGAGCTTTCTCTTATCGTGCCCCTGTTCTGTGGAATGATCTCCCTGCGTCAATAAAACAATCAGATTCTGTGGAGACTTTCAAGTCCAGATTTAAGACGCACTTATTTTCCCTTTCATATGGCTAGCATACTGGTGCAGTTTTGTTTTACGCTTTTTACTCTTTTAATTCATGTTATTAGTAATTGAAGTGGGCCGCCGCCTCAACTTCACCTAAATTCTGGGTCTTTTAGTGAAGCTTAGGGCTAGCGGCCGGCGATCACCTTAGTATTTCTTCTGTTTTTCTTGTTGATTAATGCTGGCAAATTATACAGTATTTTTTGTCTTTCTGATGCCTGATTCTGTTTTTTCTCTGTTTAAGGTGCAGCTCCATCCAGAGATGGGAGTTGTGTTTGTGTTGGCGATCCTCCTGTCCTGTGCACCAACAGCAATTCTTGTATATTCGTCCGTGAATTGTTCTGTGAATTGTTCTGTAATTTATGTTTGTAGCATGGCCCAAGCAGAGGGTCACCCCTTTGAGTCTGGTCTGCTTGAGGTTTCTTCCTCAGAGGGAGTTTTTCCTTACCACTGTTGCTCTGGGGGTTGGCAAGGTTAGACCTTACCTGTGTGAAGCACCTTGAGGCAACTCTGTTGTGATTTGGCGCTATATAAAGGAAATAAATTGAAATTGAAATGCTTTCACTTTTGTCTGGCTTGTGCAGGTCCAAGAATTTCACCTCTATAGCAGCAAAATATAAATGCCCCCGGCCATCCCTCTTAATCATGGCGCCAGTTCAGAGAAAGAAAACCTACAAAATAGAACCGGAGTCCTATTCCATTATTCCTAGCTGGGGTATTCAGGCAACCGGGCTCACGGACTATATGAATGGAGTATTCTCATGTCAACATCATTATCTAAATATGGTTTTATTCAGAGTAACGTCATTAATCAGATTACTGCTGTCCATGTAAACATTGTCAATGAGATTTCGTTGTGTTGTTCCCATTTTACTTAGGATGAACACAGAAAGTTTGGCATAGGATCCACATGTTGATCTGTTTTTCTTTTCTAACACAGCACAACTATATAAGAAGAATCAGATTCAGATTTATTGTACCCTTGGATAAATTTGTTTTACAGTGAGTGAGTCATCTTGTTTTGTAAACACACAGAACAACACAAGACAAGATGTCCACAGTGCTAAGGCTAATGGCCCCTTCACACATAACACGAATTTGGGCGAAAGAAGCAGGTACCGGCTGAAAAACTGCAAAAAAAACAAACGAAACTGGGAACCACTAAATATTCCACCTGCTGTCGGGAGGGACACACGGTCGGACGGGTGTGAACGATACCGCGATGTGTGCACTGATGCAGTCGCTCCTGCCCGTTGCAAAGGCGATATGTGTTTTTATGTATTCTATGTGAGGACAGAATCCCCAGGTACATGTCTCACAGTGGACTGTTGTCAGGTCAGATCCTTCGTGGCACGGTATGTGTTGTCCAGCTGTGACTTGCAGGTTCACAGATCTCAATAGCAACAACTGGCACTGCTGAACAACTGTTCCGTGCAAGTCATCATGGCAGAACACATATCTGACATCAACTCATAACATGCCGCAGCAATGCACATGTGTGGTGGGCTCTCATGACATGGTGATCATTGTTTTATTAGAATTATTTATTGTTCTTCATTGTAATTTAACACGTTGTGTTCACCCTATCAGTGTTAGCTGCAAGACTGAGTCTGAGCTGGACACGCCCCCATATATGCAGAGCGATACAAAGCCATCACACATGAATGAGCTCAGGCTGTTGTTCTCATTGCTTGTATTTTTTTATTTACTGATGTTTCTTTTAATTGAACACCTCGCTGTCACTCACACTCGCCTGACAACGTGTGTGTTATCTGACAGCGTCGGTGAGCCTTCGCTGACATGATCTGAGCAACACACCACCTTGGGCTCATCGTCACTCAAAGCCCCACGTTGCACCACGTCATGTGGCTGTCCGCTCAATGGCCACGGTGGCTATGGACCGAGCGTGTTTTATTTGTAACTTTGTAGTGCAGATGTCAGAGACCGAACGGTCCCCCTAAAAATCAGTTTGCCCTGCCTTCACTGTGCATGCATCATTTCAGAGCTCAACAGCATCATTTCTGAGCACCACAACCAATTCACTGTTTATCACCTCATTTCTGCTTAAACCTGCACTCCAGTCATCATCTATCTCAGCGACAGATATCTGAAGCTTTCCACATAAATTCAGCATTTCCACATAAATTCAGCATTATTTCACAATAAAAGATGGGGGACCGATCAGAACGCACAGCAGCTGCTGCGGTGCCTACGTCATTTTAGAGCTTCAATAATGACTCGCCAGTTATCGTCTCGTTTTCTCCTTACAATGGCCTTGTTTCTGCTTAAAACTGACTTTAGAATGATTTAAAAGGTTTTACCTTGTCATCTGATGGTTAATAATCACATTAATCCCTTTGATCGCTTTGGGTGTAGAGAGTTTGTCTCAGACGTGCTGAGGCCAAAATGACGCATGCGCAGTGAAGGCAGGGCAGATCATTTTTTAGGGAGGACCGTTTGGTCTGCGACACTAGCATATGTGCACTGCTGCGTGGTGATCCCACCTCCAGAGGCACATGTAAAATATGACATGGATGTTTATCATATTGCCATATTTTGACTGTATTTACAGAAATTACGTTAATATGAAGAGTTGTGACAAACTCCATGTGACAGGATGATGGCTTACTTCTCAAACACCATCCCCAGTTCAGAGTTGCCTATACCCATTCTCCTATTACTCTTTTTAAATTTATTTTTATTGATTTATTTGTTTGCTTGTTTGTTTGTTTGTTTATAGGAAATTATAACTGTTTATGCTATAAAATGTTCAGTATTTTCTGTCAAGGTATTTACATATTCTTTTGCAGACTTATTCTGGCAAACACAGTTGCTGTTTTTTGTGTGTTTGTTTTTCAGTAAAAATAATGGCATGTTAGGAACTTTTTTACAGTGTAGTTAAACAGGACAATGACTGACCGAGTGCAGCTCTGACTGTCAGTGGCGCAGACTCCTGAGATTCGTCACTCAGACCGAGCTCATTAATAGCTTGAACGCGGAACACGTAGGTTTCTCCTGTGGTCAGACCACTCACCACAAACCTGAAGAGAGAATGACATGAACAAACACAATTATATTTTTTACAGAAGCTATGCTATATCCCACAATCAAAGATATGTTATGATGGAGCAACCTGTGTTAGTCAAATCAAACATCACAATCTCTCTACTGCCTGACAGTGTTTAAATAACAATGCACCATCGCCACCCATTGTGGATCCCTGCATATAAAATATACTGCTCAAAACAATTAGAGGAACACTGTGTTTCCCTAATTATTTGGATTAGGATAGATAGATAGATAGATAGATAGATAGATAGATAGATAGATAGATAGATAGATAGATAGATAGATAGATAGAGAGAGAGAGAGAGAGAGAGAGAGAGAGAGAGAGAGAGAGAGAGAGAGAGAGAGAGAGAGAGATAGATAGATAGATAGATAGATAGATAGATAGATAGATAGATAGATAGATAGATAGATAGTCCAGATTTTTTTTTAGACCTGAACAGTTTTATTCCCTGTTAATTACATAATTTTTTAATGTTAATTTACTGTCTTAATGTATTGATAAATTCTTTAGGTTCTTGTTATCATATACACAATATTCTTCTTCTTCTTATTATTATTATTATTATTATTATTATTATTATTATTACTTCTATTTTGTCATTTGATTTTTAAATGGACCACAATGGAAATAAGTGTTTTCACTTTCTTACACAAGAAAGTATTTACAATTATATTATGTACTTGCATTGAACTTACTAAATAAAATCACACACACACAGAGATGCATGCATAAACACACACAGATGCTTCAAACAGATGATTTACCGCCCCGTGCTGGAAGTGTTGTTAGCTAATATCTGTAGTTTCTCCAAAAATATTAGTTCTATCAATGTTCTGTTTTGGCGGCGTTCATCCTTGACCCAAAATACATAAGAATACCAAATGGCAAATGTCAGCATTCCCCAGTTTGACCCTGATTGAAGTTATACGCATGCACGCACACACGCACCCATGCACATACACAGAGGCCACTTGGCTTTTAATATATAGGTGATTTACTGCCCCCTGCTGGAAGTTGTGTGAATGCAGAATTTAATAGTCAGTGTCCATTGTTCATTGTTGTTAGCTAATATCCCCAATTTCTCTAAAAATATGAGTCCTATCAACTTTCCATTTTCACAGCATTCATCCTTGACCCAAAGTACATAAGCATACCAAATGGCAAATGTCACCTCTCCCCAGTTTCTCTGTGATCGAAGCCATACACACGCACGCACACAGACATGCATGCACTTAGCCATGCGGCCACTTGGCTATTAATATATAGATACTGGTCAAAATAATTTGAGAAACACTGTGTTCCTCTAATTGTTTTGAGCAGTATATATGAAGCCTGTCATGTTTGGTTGAAAATATACTTTGTGTTTTTGTGAGGTTTGTGGTTGGCTGAAGTCCAGTTATTGGACCCGCTGACACACTGATCAATGTAGTAGCCAATGAGATTGTTGGGTTCTTTGGGAGGTGCCCATTGGATGAGGACAGAGGTGTCTGTTTCTGTCGTAGCAACCACCTGACCGGGAGCTGATGGAACGCCTAAAGACGTCACACAAAAAATAATACAACAATGAAAACAACAAATACTAGTTTCAAGATGAAAAACTGACTGCATAATTGTTCAAGTATAAACCATTACTTTTTTGTTTCAAAATGAGAACATTTACATCTTGTTGTAAACTCAGATCCAAGAGGTGTTTTTCAGTTAAATAATCATAGAAATGCTTCATACAATCCTTCTGTCTTTGCTCAAATTTAATTAGGCTGTACGTTGATGAAATAAAAGGACAAAAGCAAACCTTTAAGTTCCTGTGTCTCAATAGGTTCACTCGGCTTAGAAGGTTCACTGGTTCCATGGATATTAGCAGAAAAAACTCTGAATATATACTGTTTTCCCTCTGCCAGGTCAAAAACAGCATAACGGGGTGATCGAATAGGAACCTGAGTACTGACACGTTGCCAAGCAGCACTATCGACCAGGCACTGAAGGAACAAAAACATAGGAAATTATACTTGGATAGTTAATTAATATGACTCTTTTCATGATGTACCAATCTGCGATATTACCCCAGCTTATGGAAATTGTGGTCATTTATGTGGTAGAAGGCACTTCAGTACTACTTCAGCTTTGGGGTTGACAAAACCCAAAACATTTAGTTACCTTTTCTATGTAGTACCACATGGGAGCTTTGCCGGAGTATGCTGGTGCTTTCCAGCTCAGAACAATATATGTCCTGTCTGTTTCTGAAGCGTAAATTCCCGATGGAGCTCCTGGGGGCTTTCCATCAGCTATAAACACAAAAAAAGATAAATAAATACACTTACAAAAGTGCACATGTATTCACATAAATCTTGACAAATGCATTTAAGCAAACTACTTTTTTAAAAATAAACAGATAATTAAAAATATAGTTTTAAAAAATAACGGTTCCAATGACAACTAAGCAAAAATATAGTTACAACTAAAACATTGTCTTATCAGCCATTTTCACCATTGCACTATTTAATTATTTGTCTCTTTGTGTCACTTGCTGAGACCAATTCAGCTTAATACCCTACACAAAATACCTGACCTTGACCTTTTAATCATTTTACTGTCATACCCACTTGAGGATACATGTAAAAGAGGTGATTGAAAAGTTTTGAGCCTGACCCAGGAAAAAACTAGGGCATGGTTCTCCATATTTTTCATTCTGAGAAAGCAACATTTCTCTTCAGAATGTGTGAAATTTTGACTCACGGGGTGCAATGCTGTAGACACAATATTTCACTGGAGTAGGGGTATGTCACATTAGCAAAATGGACAAACCTGGTGGACCCACTGTGATTCGGTATCTCATGAAAAAGAGAATGTCTTTGAAGGAGATCCATGAGGACATGGTAATGATATTAGGGGAGGATGTCCCATCTTATGCCACAGTAAAACACTGGGTAGCCAAATTCAAGAGGGTCACAACAAGTGTCAAAGATGAAGCAAGATCAGGAAGACCCCGAATTTCCACCTCATCAACTGATATGATCCTGAAGATCCATGATATGGTCACGGACAGAAGAGTAAGTGAACGTGACATAGCCAATACTGCAGGCATTTCCCAGGAGAGAGTTCATTCAGTACTGAAGGAATAACTGGGAATGATAAAACTTTCAGTCCCAAGGCTACTCCCGACCAATCACAAATGCACAAAGTTCCACATGTCCAGGGAGAATCTTTGGCTTTCTGAGGCATATCCGGATAACTTCATGCGACAATTTGTGACCACCGACAAAACCTGTGTCTATCACTTCAAACCAGAGTCCAAACAACAGCCAAAGCAATGGAAATGTGGGTTCTCCCCAACCCCTGTGTTTTGGGATGCTGAGGGCATCATAATGGTGGACAATCTCCAGAAGGGACAGACCATCAATGGGGCCTATTATACTTCTCTTTTGTGACAACTGTGAGAGAAAAATAAAGCAGAAGTGGCATGGAATGTTCTAACGAGGTGTTCTGTTTCACCAGGACAATGCTCCGGTCCACGCATCGGTCATAGCATTGGCTGTCATTCATGAATGTGACTTTGAACTTGTTCCTCACCCACCTTGTTCCCCTGATTTAGCTCCTTTGGACTTCTATCTGTTTCCAAACATGAAAAGGCATCTTGCCAGAACTCATTATAATCTTGATAATGATGTCATATCTGCAGTGCATGACTTCCTTGAGCTTCAGTATGAGATAACTGATATTATAGGATTAGTCCCCAAAGCTAAAACCTCCACTGGGGTTCCTTTATGTGTCCACATCACCATCCAATGGCAGCTGTTCCTATGTGCCTGGCTTGTTTTCTGTGAGGTTCTCAGCAGTGTAGTATAATACTATTCCTTTCCAACGTGCACCAAAGATTGACAAGACAAAAGGGAACTGGTATCAGCCTGCAAGAAGTAATTAATTCTATCCATAATGACAGCAGCTATCAAATTAGTAGGTCATGCATTGTAACCCAATTTAATAACATTTTGCTCAATCAAAGTATAAACTGTTCTAAAAACAGATCAGTATTGTGAGCTGAATACATTTTATATTTTTCTTATTTTTGAATCTTGCTAGCAGCTATGTTAACAAGCTTGCTATCTTGACTCAGTAGCTTATCTATGCTCCCAGTGTCTGTGAGAGAAACATGAATTTGAGGTCACTTAAAATAAGTAATCCATATCAAGATGATGTTGTTTATTTCAACTTTACTTTATTCATACAGCCATATTCCAGCTTCCTTTCTGTTGAATTCCCTTTAGAGACACCTAGTGTGTGTGCTTTTCTCCACTAACAATGTGATAAATTCCCTCAAGTGTTGAATTATTTTTGTATATTGAAGACCATACAGCAGAGCTGTGAAAAAAAAAAAAAAAAACCCTCTTTGACGAGAGCCTGCAATAGCCCATGTGAATAGAGAACTGGGGAGTATCTTTTTCATGTTTCCATTATTTCTCATGTAGAGCTGGGGAATCACAGGACCCTGGAAACCGAGGATCCTGGGATCAAAGGCCCTGGAAACATGGGACATGGGGAACAGTGGACCTTGAAAACAACTCTTCATGCTCCTTTACTGATAATATTAAGATAAAAAATCCAGTAATTTCAGAAAATTCCTCTATATAAATATTTATAGTGTAAACATGAGCCTGCACTCAACAAATTATTACAGGCATTTAGTTCACAAACTGTGTGCATGCTTTGTAAACTTTTTCATGCATCATGTCCATACTCTCTCTCTCTCTCTCTCTCTCTCTCTCTCTATATATATATATATATATATGTATATATATATATATATATATATATATATATATATATATATATATATATATATATATATATATATATATATATATATATATATATATATATACGTATATATATATATATATATAGTGTGTGTGTGTGTGTGTGTGTGTGTGTGTGTGTGTGTGTGTGTGTTTTATGTTACAGCCTTATTTCAAAATGGAGCAAATTAATTTTTCCTCAAAATTCTACTCACAACACCCCATAATGACATAAAAAAAGTTTTTTTTTTTTTTTTTGGAAATTTATTAAAAATCAAAAACTAAGAAATCACATGTAAGTAAGTATTCACACCCTTTGCTCAATACTTTGTTGATGCACCTTCAGCAGCAGTTACAGCCTAAAGTCTTCTTGAATATGATGCCACAAGCTTGGTGCACCTATCTTAAGACAGTCTGCCCATTCCTCTTTGCAGCACCTCTCAAGCGCCATCAAGTAGGATGAGGAGCATCAGTGCACAGCCATTTTCAGATGTCTCCAGAGTTATTCAATCAGATTTAGGTCTGGGCTCTGCCTGGGCCACTCAAGGACATTCACAGATTGTCCTGAAACCACTCCTTTGATATCTTGGCTGTGTGCTTAGGGTCACCATCCTACTGAAAGATGAACCCTCACCTCAGTCTGAAGTCAAGAGTGCTTTGGAGCAGGTTTTCATCCAGGATGTCTCTGTACATTGCTGCATTCATCTTTCCCTCAACCTGACTGGTCCCCCAGTTCCTGCTGCTGAAATACACCCACAGAATGATGCTGCCATCTGAGAGTCCTTCAGGTGCCTTTTGGCAAATGCCAGGTGGGCTGCCATGTGCCTTTTACTGAGGAGTATCTTCTGCCTGGCCACTCTGCCATTCAGCCTGATTGGTGGATTCCTGCAGAGATGGTTGTTGTGCTATTGGAAGGTTCTCCTCCCTGCACAGAGGAATGCTGGAGCTCTGACAGAGTGACCATCTGGTTCTTGGTCACCTCGCTGACTAAGGCCCAAAATTTCCTGTATATTGGTTTTGTCAATTGTGTCAGTAGCATGGCCCAAGCAGAGGGTCACCCATTTAAGTCTGGTCTGCTTGAGGTTTCTTCCTGAAATCATCGGAGGGAGTTTTTCCCTTAGCACTGTTGCCTGTGTGCTTGCTCTAGTGTTTGGTAAGGTTAGACCTTACTTGTGTGAAGCGCCTTGAGGCAACTTTGTTGTGATTTGGCACTATAAAAATGAAATGAAATTAAAATAAGGCCCCTTTCCCTTGATTGCTCAGTTTAGACGTGCGGCCAGCTCCAGCAAGAGTCCTGGTGGATACGAACTTCTTCCATTTATAGATGATGCAGGCTACTGTGCTCATTGGGACCTTCAAAGTACCATAAATGTTTCTTCACCCATATTTGTGCCTCAAGATGATCCTGTCTCGGAGGTCTACAGATTGGCCAGACAAAAGGACAGAGCTGGAAAGGATGTAAAGCATTTGGTGTGAGCTTAACTAAAGTGATGGTTAAATTTGTTTTATAACTCATTTGTATATGCTTACTATATATTTTAATCACAATCTCAAACAGTTGACCAATTCACTTTTATATATCCATTTATAAATGCTTATCAATGCGTTAGTAAACTTAAAAATACTATTATAAAGCCTTTACAAGCTGTTAGTAAAGTATTTGGTGTGATGGTTAAATTTGCATTATAACTCATATGTAGATCTTATTTATATGCGTTAAGCAGAGTCACCAACAGTTGACCAATTCCCTTTTATATATCCATTCATAAATACTTATCAATGCATATTTTGTTTTGAGGAATTGGTACGGTGGTATTAGACAAGGAGTGCGGGCAGGGTTTACCTTTTAGAATAAATAGTTGTGTGCCTTAAGGGCACCAAAATCTGAAAAGTTTGGTGCCCCTCAGAAAAGTTCGGTACCAAACCTACCGCTACGCAGCATAGCGGCAAAGCAACTAGGGGGGTCTGGAGGCATACCCCCCACAAAATTTTGATATAAAAGGATGCAAATTGTGCATTCTGGTGATATCTGGGGCAGATCTGGGGTGAAACTATGGAAGAACAAAAAACGAAAGCGATCCGCACAGCCAGTTAGCTCCCAAACAAGCCTTTAATAACACACCAAAGGTGACGTTTCGGGCCTCGCCCTTCATCAGACAGGATGAAATTATGGAAGGGAATTTTTGTGTTTTTGGAGTAATATTTTCTGAAATTTCGAAATTTTCTAACCTTGTCAGAAGCTGAGATGACCCCATGCCAATATGCACAGGCAGACTGGCATGGGGTCATCTCAGCTGCTGATGTTTTATTAAACATCCAGCCCATTAACAATCATGGCTGCCATGAGTGTTGATTACACTTGTTGTGATTACAGAAAATCTATTAGCAGTCATCATGGTCATCTGCCATTCTCTGCAGCACTTCAAGGTGTTCTTCCTCAGAATCAGAATTAAGCTCAGAATCTAAGGCAGCTCTTCCCTCAAAAACTCTGTCATAATTGTGTTTATAAACCAGTCACCATTTGCTTTTATTATACATCTGTGTAGTTAATAAATAAAATAATCTTCACGGATGATTTGCTTGCACGCGCACGTAGCAAAATGGCTGTCTTGAAATGTCCAGCTGACTCTCCGCTGGCTGCTGTTCGCTCTTCCCTCAAAAACGCTCCATTTGATCTGTGTATAATAAAATGCGGCATTACAAACAGAGGAGAAGAACATTTTTTGATGACGTTTTGTGTATGTGTCGGTCTCAGAAAGTCAAATTCTGCGCAAATTTTGTCCAAATGTGATAGATTTCTGTACAGTTATGAAATAAAAAAGGTGGATTCCAGTCGGGAATGCAAGTCTAAAGAGTTGTGTGCCCGCCCTCAAAGTAGGGTGCCACGGGTTCCCGGGTAACCGCTAAAATCGAACCGAGTGCGGGTTCATTCATCATAAAAGGTTAAAGTGATGTTCAGTTAGGAGGTGGTGTCGATTTGTGAGTAATTGCGTCACCATTAGTTGCTAACTGATAGGTACTATTTGCAGTAGAAAAGGATGCGCCTGGAACCAAACTGAGTAGAGCTGAGTAGAGTAGAGCTGAGTAGTGCTGGAGCTTTGTAGTAGAAAAGCGCCTTAAATGTGGGTTCAGAACGGGTTGCCATTAACCGCTAAGCAATAGCGGCTAATCGGCTAACTGGTATTAAATAACTATGTCCAACGATATAAATTCACATTGCTCAAGCAGATAGCCTCTTGGACGGAAACAAAGTGTCCGCTTGATGATTTTCAACCTTAGAATACGTTAAGCAGTTAGATTTGGTATGATAACAGTTAGCCAATGCAGCTTTAGCCTAGCGTTTGCTAACACTTACGTGCATAACCGATTAACCATCGTTTTCGGTGAAGATCCGCTGAAAGTGTGTGTGAAAACTCCAGTGATTAAGCAACATTAGTCCATACGGGCAGAAAAATAGTTAAAACCAATTTTCATTTTAATCTTTCTCCTCGGACGCACATCAATAACGAGAACAGAAACAGGAACAGTCGTAGGACATCTTCCAAGCCATTTTAATTTGCTGAACAATTGTGTGACCTGCTGCCATCTCTCGGCGATATAGTATCATCTGCAACCATTTGTGGGCTGCCCCCATGAGCTGACCTCAGATGAAGCGGAAGAAAATGGATGGATGGATGGATGGATGGATGGATGGATGGATGGATGGATGGATGGATGGATGGATGGATGGATGGATGGATGGATGGATGGATGGATCTGATATGTGTTTGGCTTGGGACTCCGACGAGGACGGTTGCATCTCCTCCACTCTCCCTTATCTCTGCTTTAACCTTCAAGTCCCTACTTCACCAGACTGTGAATTCCTCAAATTATATTGGATACTACTATTGGATTAACCATGGAATTCATCAGCTGGTCTCTGAATGCTATTAACACCATCACCACCAGGTCAGGACCGCGGGATCCTACCTGCCCAGATGGAACGTATCCTGCGGGCTATGTTCTCGACTCCTGGGGGTCGTGGCGTGTTGTATGCTTTGTGCCTTTCTCTGTTGAGGATGTCAAGGATTTATTCATATTTGGCCTTATGGTATCAGGGCTGGTACTTTCTGGCTTATGTGCTGCCGTGATCTACCAGAAAATTGGCAAGACGGCGGCATCAGAAACCATGACCCCTCGCTTGTCTGTCATGATTAACGAGGTGGGCAAGGCAGGGCATTCTCAGACTGCAATGACTCTTGAACTCAGACGCAAATTGGATGACATCTTGGAGCAGATGCGTGCCTTGCAGATGAATCAATTCAATCAATCAATTTTATTTATATAGCGCCAAATCACAACAAACAGTTGCCCCAAGGCGCTTTATATTGTAAGGCAAGGCCATACAATAATTACGTAAAAACCCCAACGGTCAAAACGACCCCCTGTGAGCAAGCACTTGGCGACAGTGGGAAGGAAAAACTCCCTTTTAACAGGAAGAAACCTCCAGCAGAACCAGGCTCAGGGAGGGGCAGTCGCCTGCTGGGACTGGTTGGGGCTGAGGGAGAGAACCAGGAAAAAGACATGCTGTGGAGGGGAGCAGAGATCAATCACTAATGATTAAATGCAGAGTGGTGCATACAGAGCAAAAAGAGAAAGAAACACTCAGTGCATCATGGGAACCCCCCAGCAGTCTAAGTCTATAGCAGCATAACTAAGGGATGGTTCAGGGTCACCTGATCCAGCCCTAACTATAAGCTTTAGCAAAAAGGAAAGTTTTAAGCCTAATCTTAAAAGTAGAGAGGGTGTCTGTCTCCCTGATCTGAATTGGGAGCTGGTTCCACAGGAGAGGAGCCTGAAAGCTGAAGGCTCTGCCTCCCATTCTACTCTTACAAACCCTAGGAACTACAAGTAAGCCTGCAGTCTGAGAGCGAAGCGCTCTATTGGGGTGATATGGTACTATGAGGTCCCTAAGATAAGATGGGACCTGATTATTCAAAACCTTATAAGTAAGAAGAAGAATTTTAAATTCTATTCTAGAATTAACAGGAAGCCAATGAAGAGAGGCCAATATGGGTGAGATATGCTCTCTCCTTCTAGTCCCCGTTAGTACTCTAGCTGCAGCATTTTGAATTAACTGAAGGCTTTTCAGGGAACTTTTAGGACAACCTGATAATAATCAATCAATCAATCAATCAATTTTTTTTATATAGCGCCAACTCACAACAAACAGTTGCCCCAAGGCGCTTTATATTGTAAGGCAAGGCCATACAATAATTATGTAAAACCCCAACGGTCAAAACGACCCCCTGTGAGCAAGCACTTGGCTACAGTGGGAAGGAAAAACTCCCTTTTAACAGGAAGAAACCTCCAGCAGAACCAGGCTCAGGGAGGGGCAGTCGCCTGCTGGGACTGGTTGGGGCTGAGTCCAGCCTAGAGGAAATAAATGCATGAATTAGTTTTTCAGCATCACTCTGAGACAAGACCTTTCTAATTTTAGAGATATTGCGTAAATGCAAAAAAGCAGTCCTACATATTTGTTTAATATGCGCTTTGAATGACATATCCTGATCAAAAATGACTCCAAGATTGATAGATGAAGATGAATGATTTCGGAGGCCGGGGAATATTCTTAATTTAAATTGGGAATATTCTAAATTCATAATTGGGATTTGGTTGTTCAAGTGAAGCTGTAAAAAGTGTTTTTCACTGCTCAAACCACAACACAGCAGGCTTATTCAGCCTGAAGGACAAATTGCCCTGCTGTTTTCCTCCAGAGGAATGTCTTTGGCCTTGGTGAACATTCGGCTGTTTTCTTAACTCACAAAGACAATAAACTGAACTGACTGAAGCATGCTCCACTCCCTCTCCCCACCCCCCTCCTACCCCCATCACACACCCCCTATTCCAGCTTCTGCTCACGTCATCCCTTCCCTTCAGCAGGGGTGGCGCAGTTTACCTGCAGCTGGTCCCCGTTCCCCCCAAGCTAGCAGCGGCACGACTCCAGTTGCAGCGGCTACCACACACTCACATCGCCTCAATTTGGAAAACGGACTGTTTCAAGTTTAGTGCACATAAACAATGTCAAATGCACTGTATATGTGTTGTCTTAATGCTGATGTGTGCCATTATTACGGTAAACAAGTAATTGTGTATTAATTGCTGTTTGTCTGTGGAAATGTGAGTGTGGACGTAATCTCATTGTTGTTGCACTTGTAAGACAATGACAATAAATCTCGTCAATCCATCCATGCATGCATCCAAATAATGTTCTTTTGGAAAGAAACCTAACGCCAAGTGGATGGAGCTTATGACCATGTGCTCTCTCTTCCTCTTTTTCCTCCTCTTCCGACAACCTCTTATGCACTTCATGTGCTCTCTTCTCTCTTTTTTGGACTCTGGTCCACCCTAACCTTGTGGCTTTTGTTCATTGTTTCATTATTTCTTTTTGTTCCATAACTTTTGTTGCTTGACGCACCAGTTTTTTAATAACTTTTAAGGCATGACTCAAGTTCTCTGCAAACAACTTCCTTGCAGAGTTTTTTCAAATTAAGAGTGAATTTGTGAGTCTCTAAGTCAGGGGTCACCAACCGTGTTCCTGGAGGGCACCTGTCATGTATGTTTTCCACATCTACCGAAACAAGTCACACCTGATTTTTTAAAAGTGGTGTTTTCCAACTCTTGATTGGCTGAGCACACCTGATAGTGTTAATTGTCTGGGAGTGGAAAAGATAGAGTTAGAAAACATGCAGGATAGGTGCCCTCCAGGAACAGGGTTGGAGACCCCTGCTCTAAATTCTTAATTTTTTTTTTTTCACTCAATGCCAAAACTGTTTTTGTTAACCTTAATTTTCCTTCACAACTTTCTTTACCAAGCCTTAAACTTCAAATTGATCTTCAAACTGGTCTTCCAAATGTTTTGAAGCCACCAGAACATTTTTGAGAACAAACACCTAAACCTTCATCCTTGGATCAGTCTGAACCAACTTCTATGGACAGACAGAACCATTGTTTGGTCTTGCTGGCAAAACGAGCCAGATCTGCAGCCTGTAGTCACCTGGGAATGCCCCTGGGAATGGGGGAGAAGTCATGCTGGTTATCTTTCCTGATATGGACTGGGTAATGTGTTAGGAATGAAAGGATACCACATCATTTGATGGAAATGAAAACTGTCAACCTACAGACGGCTGAATTCAAAGACACCCTGAAAATCAAAGCAAAACAATAAGGCAACAGGCTTGCCCATTTTGCCAAACATTTCATTGCAGCAACTCAAAATGGTACTCTGGTACACATCTGGACCAGGGCATCACTTAGCTCCTGGACAGTCTGAGATGCAACCTGCGGCATCAGATGGACTAAAACATAATGCCCTAGAGGTGCTCTATTCAATTTAGGTCAGGCGAGCGTGGGGGGGGGGGGCAGTTAATGTTATCAATTCCTTCATTCTCCAGGAATTGCCTGTATTTGGCCACATTAGGCCAGGCATTCTTGTGCACCAGGAGGAACCCAGGACACACTTCACCAGCATATGGTCTGACAATGGGTCCAAGAATTTCATCCCAATGCCAAATGGCAGGTAGTGTACCGTTGTCTAGCCTGTAGAGGTCTGTGTGTCCTTGCAGGAAGATGCCTCCCCGGACAATCACTGACCCACCACCCAACCGATCATACATATATTTATTAGATGGAAATCCTGCTCATAACTGAATTGAGTTCATCCATTGAGTCATTTTTTTAAGTGTGTGTATATTTATATGAACACAAATTCAGTTTATGTAAAGAAATCTTAAATCAATAAAAATGCCTTATGTGGTCATTGCTCACATTTCTTGTGTATATACTAAAACATAAATGCAATTCATATATATCATTAAACACTTACCTTCAACTTCATCATAGTATGACACAACATCCAGTTTTCCTCCAAGTTTTTTGGCTACAGAAAAATGAAATATCATTTTGTAGTAGATAATAAAAGTTAACTAAATTAAACTACTTTCTTAAAGACATTCCAACGACAGACATAGATAAATGTAGTTAACAGTGCTTCAAATCAATGCAATAACAATATACAAGTGCGCTTATAAATGGTACTAGAACATAGTTTGCGGCTTTATAATCAATGACAGTGCCATGAATACATCTTAAAAGTCCATATAAAGTCCTATATTATATAATTCTCTTAAAAAATCTTCAACAATAGGACATATTTCTCTTGTAAAAAGTTTCTAACCTACCATGAAGCCTCTCAAACTCAGTCGGGTCCAGTGCAGCAATTGGCTCTGACATACGTGATGGTTTACTGATTCCGTGGGAGTTGACAGCTCTGACTCTGAAGTAATAGGAGTGTCCTTCAAACAGTCCAGATACTGGGTATTTACAAATCTTTATTGGGTGGTCATTGCATTGGCTCCAGTTTTCTGTGCCAACCTCACATCTAAAAATAAAAATCAAAAGACAAAAAAAAGAGAATATAAGGAAAATAAAGCAGGGAAATTGATGTTAGGTTAGTTTATTTTAAATCTAATTTTAAATAACTTGAGGTATTTCAAGTTTTATTTGAAAAGATTGGGGGGAAAGACTATACCATCCAAGATATTCTAGTTACAATTACCAAAATTCACCAGCCAACACCTGAAAAAGTCAACTCAATTAGATGATTGTCGTAATAAATATTGATCTATTCATCACGTTTTTTATACAGTTTAATATTGAAAAGTAATTTTGTTGTAGGAAAAACAACATATTTCTTTGTAGGAAAATGCCCTCCAAATGTTAGGAAAGTGAAATGAGAAAGTTACCTAACGTTAGAAATTCTTAAAACAGCTTAGAATCAACTCTACCATGGTTGGTTTAACAAGCAAACTATGGCAACATTAAAGGATGCAGACATAAGATACATATTTTAAATGTATGTTTGTTTATGGTTTTGTCATACTTGTCCACAAAGTATCCCAGGATTGGACCCTCAGTGGTGGTATTAGGTGGTTTCCATGACACAATTACATAATCTCTGTTGGCATCATGGATATTGATGTCCATTGGAGCACCAGGGGCAGAAGGGACTGGTGGAGGACCATCTAACAAGAAGTGTTATGGTAAGATTGTATTATCATGCTGTAATTACAAAAGCATTCCATGCATATTTTAATGATTTCACAAAAGAAATAAGTTAAGTCAATGAAGAATGCAACACAAACAAACATATATCTTGCATCTCTGTATATTCATTGTCCCAGTAACAGTGATTTGTTAAACTGGAGGTCATGGGCCACTGGTACTCCATCCTCCACCTATTTGTCACATTTTACCTGCAACAGAGACAAATGCACTGTGTTCTGCAGTGCCTCCTCTTGTCACCATGCGTAATGTGTACAGGCCCTCATCATCTTTATAGAGTTGAGGAAGTGTCAAGGTGGTGACTCCTCTGCCAGTCTCAATCTTCACCCATTTTGAATCAAACAGCCGAATGTCTGGAAGGGAGAAATTGTAACAACATGGTGAAATTAATATCACATTATTCTTTAAACATCTTCATCTGATCTTTGGGGTGTGTCTGTATCATATATCCATCCAACTGTGGTGAGAGTCAACATCAGGCTTCAGTTTTAACAATGACAATTAGTGCTTAAGTTTATACTGTAAGTCAGGAATATTTTTTTTTCTTTTTTAGCTGAACTGTTAGAGCTACAACCCCAATTCCAAAGAAGTTGAGGAGCTGTGTAAAATGTAAATAAAAACAGAATACAATGAATTGCAAATCCTCTTCAACCTACAGTGGGGTAAAAAAGTATTTAGTCAGCCCCTGATTGTACAAGTTCTCCTACTTAGAAAGATGAGAGAGGTCTGTAATTTTCATCATAGGTACACTTCAGCTATGAGAGACAAAATGTGAAAAGAAAATCCAGGAAATCACATTATAGGATTTTTAAAGAATTTATTTGTAAATTATGGTGGAAAATAAGTATTTGGTCACCCACAAACAAGAAAGATTTCTGGCTCTCACAGACCTGTAACTTCTTCTTTAAGAAGCTCTTCTGACCTCCACCTGTTACCTGTATTAATGGCACCTGTTGGAACTCATTATCTGTATAAAAGACACCTATCCATAGCCTCAAACAGTCAGACTCCAAACTCAACCATGGCCAAGACCAAAAAGCTGTCAAAGGACACCAGGAAATAAAACTGTAAATGTGCACCAGGCTGGGAAGAGTGAATCTACAATAGTCAAGCTGGTTGGTGTGAATAAATCAACTGTGGGAGCAATTGTAAGAAAATGGAAGACATACAAAACCATTGATAATCTCCCTCGATCTGGGGCTCCATGCAAGATGTCATCCCGTGGGGTCAAAATGATCATGAGAACGGTGAGCAAAAATCCCAGAACCACACAGAGGTACCCGATGAATGACCTGCAGAGAGCTGGGACCAAAGTAACAGGCTACACACTACACAGAGAGGGACTCAAATCCTGCAGTGCCAGGCGTTTTCCCCTGCTTAAGCCAGTACATGTCCAGGCCTGTCTGAAGTTTGCCAGAGAGCATATGGATGATCCAAAAGAGGATTGGGAGAATATCATGTGGTCAGATGAAACCAAAATAGAACTCGTCGTGTTTGGAGGAAGAAGTTGCATTCCAAGAACACCATACCTACTGTGAAGCATAGGGGCAGAATCATCATGCTTTGGGGCTATTTTTCTGCAAAGGGGACAGGACAACTGATCCGTGTTAAGGGAAGAATGAACGGGGCCATGTATCGTGAGATTTTAAGCCAAAACCTCCTGCCATCAGTGAGAGCATTGAAGATGCAATGTGGCTGGGTCTTCCAGCATGACAATGATCCCAAACACACCGCTCGGGCAACAAAGGAGTGGCTCCATAAAAAGCATTTCAAGGTCCTGGAGTGGCCAGTCTCCAGACCTCTCCAGTCTCCAGACCTCAACCCCATAGAAAATTTGGGGAGGAAGTTGAAAGTCCATGTTGCCCAACGACAGCCCCAAAACATCATGCTCTAGAAGAGATCTGCATGGAGGAATGGGCCAAAATACCAGCTACAGTGTGTGCAAACCTGGTGAAGACTTACAGGAAATGATTGACCTCTGTCATTGCCAACAAAGATATGTTACAAAGCATTGAGTTGAACTTTTGTTGTTGACCAAATACTTATTTTCCACCATAATTTACAAATACATTCTTTAAAAATCCTACAATATTCCTGGATTTTTTTTTTTTGTCATTTTGTCTCTCATAGTTGAAGTGTACCTATGATGAAAATCTCTCATCTTTCTCAGTAGGAGAACTTGAACAATTAGGGACTGACAAAATACTTTTTTGCCCCACTGTATATTCAATTGAATACACCACAAAGACAAGATATTTAATGTTCAAACTGATAAACTTTATTGTTTTTGTGCAAATATTTGCTCATTTTGAAATGGAAGCCTGCAACATGTTTCAAAAAAGCTGTAACAGTGGTATGTTTACCACTGTTTTACATCACCTTTCCTTCCAACAACACTCAGTAAGTGGTTGGGAACTGAGCACACTAATTGTTGAAGCTTTGTAGGTGGAACTCTTTCCCATTCTTGCTTGATGCACGACTTCAGTTGACTTCAGGTCTCCATTGTTGCATTTTGCGCTTCACAATGTGCCACACATTTTCAATGGGCGACAGGTCTGGACAGCAGGCAGGCCAGTCTAGTGCCCGCACTCTTTTACTATGAAGCCACGCTGTTCTAACACATGCAGAATGTGGCTTGGCATTGTCTTGCTGAAATAAGCAGGAATGTCCCTGAAAAAGACATTGCTTGAATGGCAGCATGTGTTGCTCCAAAACCTGGATGTCCCTTTCAGCATTGATGGTGCCATCACAGATGTGTAAGATGCCCATGCCATGGGCACAAACACACCCCCCATACCATCACAGATGATGGCTTTTGAACTTTGCGCTGGTAACAATCTGGGTGGTATTTTTCCTCTTTTGTCCGGAGGACACGACATCCATGATTTCCAAAAACAGTTTGAAATGTGGACTCATCAGACAACAGCACACTTTTCCACTTTGCGTCTGTCCATTTCAAATCAACTCGGGCCCAGAGAAGGCGGCGACGTTTCTGGATGTTGTTGATGTATGGCTTTCGCTTTGCATGGTAGAGCTTTATCTTGCACTTGTAGCTGTAGCGGCGAACTGTGTTAACTGACAATGGTTTTTGGAAGTGTTCCTGAGCCCACGCGGTAAGATCCTTTACACATTGATGTCAGTTTTTAATACAGTGCCGCCTGAGGGAACAAAGGTCACGGGCATTCAGTGTTGGTTTGCGGCCTTGCTGCTTACGTGTAGGAAGTTCTCCAGATTCTCTGAATCTTCTGATTATATTATGGACTGGAGATGATGGAATCCCTAAATTCCTTGCAATTGAACGTTGAGAAACATTGTTCTTAAACTGTTGGAGTATTTCTTCACGCAGTTGTTCACAGAGTGGTGATCCTCACCCCATCTTTGCTTAGGGTGAGGATCACCACCTTTTGGCTATAAAAGGAGCCTTTTGGGGATGCTCCTTTTATACCTAATCATGACACTCACTTGTTTCCAGTTAGGTGTTCTTTGAGCATTCCTCAACTTTCCCAGTCTTTTGTTGCCACTGTCCCAACTTTTTAGAAATGTGTTGCAGGCATTCATTTCAAAATGAGCAAATATTTGCACAAAAACAAAAAAGTCTATCAGTTTGAACATTAAATTTCTTGTCTTTGTGCTGTATTCAATTGAATATAGGTTGAAGAGGATTTGCAAATCATTGTATTTTGTTTTTATTTACATTTCACACAACCTCCCAACTTCATTGGAGTTGGGGTTGTAGAAACATACAATATGCAATGTTTATAATTTATAAATTATTGATAGCACCTTACACTGGAAAAACATCCTATAGATCTATAATTTAAATACTTTTTAATAGCTATGGCTATGACTGTATTGTTGTATTTTACAAAAAAAGAGAAAAATGAAATGCAATAACCTTGTCATATAATGCTATTTTCAAATAATTACCATCTCTGTACCACTGTGCCTCAGGCTGCAGGTTGGCCAAGTTGGGATGAATGGTCATGGTAGCCCTCAGTGTGGCAGAGTCTCCCTCAGTAGCAAACACTGGGCCAAATGTCTCCACAAAACTGATGTGGATTTTTGTGTAATGGATTTCAGGAAGCATGGCAGCTGAGAGACACAGGGAGGAAAGAGAAAAAGGGAGGGGAAAAGACTGAATACTTTTAAAAAGGCATTTTATGTCCTGGGTTTTGGGCACTGTATTCAGATTTTCTATAAATTGTAACTATTATTTATCATGATTTCATAATTTCTTTCTTTTCTTTCTTCTTTCATGAAGACATGACAAATTAAAGGGGAAAATAAAATATGCATTCAAATATTCAGGTGTGCCCCACCACCACAATAATTTCTTTGGTGTGTTTAATATACTCTATTCTCTGAGGCTTTACTGAAGTGTTGCATCATTTGGTGTTTAGTGGCCTTGAGATAGATTGACATCCTCTCCAGGTTGTACACCACCCCTCACCCTATGACTGCTGGGATATGCTCCAGCCCCCTGTGACCTTTGATTGAAGTAAGTGAGTATAGAAAATGAATGACTGAATGAATTTGGGGTTTAGATAAAATCTGTGTTTAAAAAACAGAAAGGACTATTGTCACTGAGCTGCCCGAAATGGTCATTCAGCCTCAATACTTTCATTTGGCAAATTTGGTTTATAATTTCATAAAACATTTGAATTTTCAAGTTTCATTACAATTTTCATTTAAATCTGATGCTTACCTGTGAAAGGTAACCATGCATAAGGACAAGACTCATCCTCCTGTCTGTACCCTATGTAATGAAAAGCAAAACAAAAGTCAAATCATACAAATAGTAATAGAGAAGTAACGTTCAATTTAGCATTTACAATGCACAGTTACAGACTGAATGTGCTTTTTCTTTTTATTCATTTTTATTTTTATTATATTTATTTTTTATGGCTATTTGTGTGTGTTATTTACTAGTAAAATGTCAGATTTGTTTAATGCAAAAATGCTATTGTAATGCTATTGCCTTGGCCTTAGTAAAACAGTTGGAATGCATTTTACAAAACATTTTTTTCTGTATTTTTCTTGCATTTTTGTTCTGTATTAAGAATTGTCAGTTAAATAAAAAAATATTAGCTATGTGATGCAGCACAGTGGCTTAGTGGTTTGCACTGTTGCGTCACAGCAAGAAGGTTTGTTTTTTTTACCTTTATTTAACCAGGTTAGTCCAATTGAGATGGCAATATCTTTTACAAGGGAGACCTGCATAATTATAAAGTTTCTAATTTACCTAACCTGCAGGTCTTTGGATGTGGGAGGTTAGATAGATTGGACACTTTAAACTGTCCTAGAAGACAGACTGGTGTCCTACCCAAGGTGTACCCCACCTCACGCCCTATGGCTGCTGGGATAGGCTCCAGCACCCCTATGACTCTTTTTTGGAGTAAGCGGTATAGAAAATGGATGGATGATAGATATATGACATTGAGAGAAGATCAATGAGTTATGCAAATTTTGATATTTCAAGTCATTAGAACAACACATAACTATTTGCAGTTTATACATATCTGAAGTATTAAACCATGGAAAATCGTCACGTCCTGGTGGGACTGAATCAGTATTAGAATGAAGACTCAAACTCTCAAAGCCAAGGCATTGGTTCCTCAAGGTCAAAGCAAAGGCTTGCAACCTCAAGGCAGAGGTCATATTTAAAATACATGAATAAATAAAAATGGATCATACAAAGACAGAGGTTCACACAGCAACAGCTGAAGAATGTGGGCGTTTATATTAAAACTGCATATATTATGAAAGTAACTTAAAGAACAGCAGTTGTGTCTACTAAAAGTAGTAATCTGTATTGTACAGTTTGTTAGGTACCAAAACTGTGTTTTAAATGGGCAAAATTCCTTATGCTTTGAGAATGCCTTAAATTTTGATGAGATGCCCAATACTTTGAACCCTGAAAGCGAAGGCCAAGCCATCTAACAGCAAGGCCAAGGGGTGTTAGCCAAGGCCGAACATCAAGTCACTACAACACTGGACTGAATTATTTTTAAAATCATGTAAAATGTGATGTAAAAAAAAATCTTGGTAAAGTACTTACTCTTAACAATAATGGAAGCCTGACTGGAGACCTGCCCATGTAAGTTTCCTGCCACAACAGTGTACTGAGCTGTATCATCAATTGAACACCTTAAAAAAAATGTACTGATTAATATGGAAAATATGGCATTCATCAACAAGATGGCTACAGATTACAGTGAAACCACATGAAAATTCAGTAAGGTATATCTTATATATTATATTCCAATTCTAAGGTGGAACTATGCCAGTATACAAAGGTATATCTAAACATCTAAAAAGGAAGAGTAAAATAGGAGAATAGAAAAGAGTAGAGTAGAGCCACTTAGGTACCTGGTCTTGAGAACCAGGGATGGTATGATCTGATGAAAATACACACATAGCTCTTGCATAGGTTTCTATTTATGCTGATAGAGCAAGATGCCAGTGACCATATTCATTTGTTTTACATATGTACAGTGTAGTTGAAAGGGGTACGGTGTACATGTTTATTAGCAGTCTACTGTACATCTCAAAGCCTTCTTTCTTTATCCTCTGTCTTTTACTCTGTTACTATCAGCATCTCTCTTGCCTTGACACTGTGTCCAACTTTTCTGCAACTTCTTATTACATGAGTATCATCTGACTTGAAAACAACATAGTAATCTCTCAGGGTACTCTGTGTGTCCAAAGCAACTTTACACCAGTTTGTGGCTGAAAGAATAGTCTTTCAGGCTGAGTCTTAAGACACAGAGTATTTTTGTACAAGCGGTAATGGAGAGAATTTATCTGTTGGCTGAACTTTGAGAGACAGAATGAAGGCACTACAGTGGTTCCAAGCACAGAGTGATGACTGAAAGAATCCTGGTGGATCATGTAACACTGAGGTCAGCACTTGAACAGCTGCACTTCCTGGATGGAATGAGCAACCGCACATACGAGTATGGTTGTCCCGTGTCTGTAATCCTACAGTTTATTTCAATTTCAATTTATTTTCATTTAAAGTTGCATCAAGGTGCTTCACACAAGTAATAGTCCATGAGCCACTCATCAATTTTGACCAAATCGGTACCATTTAAGGGGAATAAACAACACTTTGAATCCAGCCTCAGTGTATCATGGCCTACACAAAAATGCATGATAGCCATCCCAGGGTGGTAGCTGTAGCCAGGTAGGGATCAATGAAGAATTACACAGAGGTCAAACTTTAAAAATGCTCCAATCATGCTGAACACTATATCACATTATTTGTCTGATCATAACAATTCCAAAAAGGTGTAGTTTGGACTATCTGTGATGGAATGGTCTGGAGTTATGGGGTAAAAACAGCAAAAATGGTGACAAAGGTAAATTTCAGTTTGTATAGGGGTCAAAAGTTAAAGTTGCTAAAATTCAGTAAAAAAAAAAAATGCAAATTATTGTTTGGGTTAATAGGGTTGTAATAAGGAATAGTTTGCACCATCTGTCATGCTTATTTATCATGTTACAGGGCAATATATGTCACATGTCATAGAATCCAATAGATGTTAAACTTGTTTGACCTTTACCTTGGAGACAAAACATTCAGTACAGTCAAAACTATTCCATTTATTAATCCTTTTATTTCAACCAATAATTTGCAACATTTTGTAATGAAATTGTAACTACTTTAACTTTTGACCTTGTACAAACTGAAACTAATCTTTGTTACCATTTTTGCTGTTTTTACCCCATAGCTCCAAAACATTCCATCACAGATAGTCCAAACTATACCTTTTTGGAATTGTTATTACCAGACACATAATGTGATATAGTTTTCAACATGATTGGAGCATTTTTAAAGTTTGACCTCTGTGTAATTCTTCACTGACCCCTACCTGGCTACAGCTACCACCATGGGATGGCTATCACACATTTTTGTTTAGGCCATGATACACTGAGGCTGGATTCAAAGTGTTGTTTATTCCCCTTAAGTGGTACCGAAAACCTGCTTGGCTCATGAACTATGTCTAACCTTACCAACCCCTAGAGCAAGCACACAGGCGACAGTGGTGAGGAAAAACTCCCTCAGATGATATTGAGGAAGAAACCTCAAGCAGACCAGACTCAAAGGGGCGACCCTCTGCTTGGGCCATGTTACAACTGACAAAACAATTTACAAAACAATGACAAAAAAATATACTATGCACATTTGACTTGCATTATTGGAATGACCTATTAGGACTCCACTGATGATGTATGTTGTAACAAGTACTTTAGTCATGCAGAATACCATTTAACATTTTGTTTAGGTCCATAATGTTTAATAAATAAGGAGTAATAAATAATTATTCTAACGATGGATATTTGTCAATATATTCCAAAAACAGTGGAACAAAGTCACTTATTTTTAAAGACACAATTTGCTAATCAAATGAGTAAGTTACATAACAGTTGGCAGCATCAGTTAAGAATGTTTAACTCTGTAGGAACCATGATTTGTTTCCTCTGAGCTCAGGTTTTAGAAACACTTGTTCTTGATGTTTCTTCTCTTGGGCTTTTTAAGAAGGGTTTAAAAACCGACATGGAGTGTTACATTATTGTCAGCTTACCAGCTTTACTAACGGGTATGTTGTGTGGGCCGCTGAAGAGGAGGTACTGCTGGCCCACCACCACCAGATGGCGCCCTGCTTGGAGTGCGGGCTTCAAGCACGAGAGGGCATCGGAGCCACTGGGAGTGACAGCTGTCACTTATCAGCACCAGCTGTCACTCATCCAACTCATCACCATAAAGGCCGGACTGCAACTCCACCTCCTTGCCGAGAAATCAGCTACCACTCGAGGTAACTTCTTCTGCGGTAATTATCTGTGACTAAACGTTGTTCTGTGTGCAGAGTTTTCCTGTGGCTACAGTCGGAAGCTGGATTGGCGGAAAGTGTGAGCGCGACGTGTTCGCGTCTCACTCCTTCCAGGGAAGTGACTGACAGGAGCTGCATGGGTGACTCTGTTTCTGGAGGTGGAGGTTCTCCCTCCCAGAGGAACTGATCAAGGGAAGATTACTGGGTGTGTCTTCACACACCCACCATTAACTGTTTCTGTTTCTGCCAGCAGTACCTGGTCTGACAGCTGGAGATGGTGGCCACCTGGGACTCGGGACGTGGCGGCTCCGGTGTTCTTCAGATCCGCTGACGGTGGAAGCCGTGTGGGATCCGGCTCTTCTCTGGACAGACGTCTTCTATCCTCGAGCCTGCCCACACGTCACCTTGTATATGATTGACTGTACTCCTCTATTGTTATTGTCTGTATTCCGTTGTGCAATTCACAACATTAAATTGTTACTTTTTGGCTTATCCATTGTCCGTTCATTAATGCCCCCTGTTGTGGGTCTGTGTCACTACACCTTCCCAACAGGGTAAGAGTTTGCTCACTCGTTGACTGCACTTTGGAAGCCTTAAGGACAAGTTGGAACATGTCCAGCTGTTAAACAATTTCTCATATACTCACTCCACTGAAAGCCATCAAAAGCCGCCTGGATTTTACAAATGGTTATCAACACGGAGGTGTTTTTCCTGCGCCGCCGCACCGCGCCGGCTGCGTCCAGACGCGCGGACCCGTCCGCATGTCTTTCATTAAAAAAATCTCCTTTAACAGTGGAATATCCGGATAAAATGCTGAAACCGACTTCTTCTGAAACTTCTCTGTTCTCTCACGACGTCTTGGATCAATAGAGCCTGAAATGTGGAGGTTTTCAGCTTGAAACAGGCTGACGACGGCGCCTGGGAGTGCTGCACGACGTCTCGCTCTGTGGGAAGTCCTTAAAGCAACAGTATCACCTCAAAATCTCTCATCAGCCGTTAAAATTTTCACCGAAAACCAGCTTAATTTTTCAAACCGTGTCCACTTCGATGTGTCTCACAGGTTTAGAAAAAATTTTGATCAAACAAAGCGCCAGTCTCTCAGCAACTTCTCAGACAAAGGAATTCCGACGAGGGGCTGGACGACTCCTCCCACAAGAAGTGCTCACAGGCGAATGACGTAACCGACAGGCGTGGAAAAACTCACGCATGCGCACGAGGGTTCAAGCATGTCTGACGTAAAAACATATGAATGAAATCCATATAGTTTTTGAAAAAAATAAAAAGGCCCTATACTTTATGGACAGCCCTCGTATTCAGTGTTACTCAGCAAAATGAACTATTTTTTTTATTAGCAGACTTAGGTTTATATGCACCTTCATTAAAAACTATGAAATGTAAAATTGAGTTTCAAAGTATTTAGTCATGGTGTATGCAAACTTGTGTCCGTAGCTGTGTGTATCTCCAAGACTGAAAAACAAAACAAAAACAAAAAAAAACAACAAAAAAACATGTCATACCAATGCCCTTCTAGGGGATTAAAGAAGGACGTTTCCACAGAATATTACGTTATTTCCTCAGAACCTCACAAGACCATAGTAAGTACCCAAAGGACATACTATAAATACAGTTGTCATCAACAAAGACTCAGTCATGGTGGCTAGCACAACAATCTCAAACCTTAGCAACTTTTATCATTTTTTACCCGAGGTCATTGGGTCTTGCTACGGCTTTCCGCCTGCCCGTCCATCTGTCTGTCTGTCTGTACTCAGCATAAGTCCAGTCTAGGGTCTTCAAATTCACAGGGAACATTCTTGGAACATGGACCTTGGACAAGTTCAAAGATGGCTAACCTTGACCTATTGTAAGAGGTCAAAAAGTCACATTCTCTTTGCTTTTTAATGCTATGAATCATGCAAATCTGCTTTTTTTGGGGGGGGGGGGGTGACAGCCAGTCAGAGTACAGAGGCATCGTGACATCACTGGCTAGTCTCTCCTTGGCTGCTAATTCAACATGGCAGAAACCGCTGCGAGAAATAAACACTTCGAAAACTGAAAACGTAACCTAATAACATCTCCGGAGTGATTTACAAGACATCTCGTGGACATCAGCGTGCAAGTGTATCACACACGGTTAAAGGTAACTTCCGGTCTTTTCAAAAGCTCATGTATGCACACACACAGGCCCCCCTGCAGACACCCTTAAAAGGTAAATGCCCATACAGCATTGCATTATATTTTTTAATGTAAAAGGATGAATTGTTTTGTTATGATAATAAAGATAATTAGCAATGATAGGTTTCAGTTTTCCAATGGCTCTGTGGCTTTTGGCTGCCTTCATTGGAAACATAACATTTTGAACAAATGTCCTTTGTGAGTCCTGCCACAATTCAACATTTCTTTGCAGTGTTATGAAATCACCATTGTTCATTGACAGTGTGTGGCTTCTGATTTTAGTACATTTCTGCCACCAAGTACCACCAGCTCGCATGACATGATGTGTACAACATCATGTCATTAGAAAGTGAAGTACAAACAAGGAGAACTCATTTGGCACGCACAATGCATTCCTTAACAGTGGTACACTGATTAATCAGGTAATTAATTTGGCCAATCAAATCCAGATTGAGATAATTGGCCTTAGCTGATGTCTGTGCTCATGAGGCTAATTACAAAAAAAGAAACAAGCTAAAGCTGGATGTAACATTACCTGAGAGAAAACAGTAAGACTTGAACACAGACTATGCAAACAGTATCACTAAATGTTCATTTAAGTAGAGGTAATGGTTGTTTTGTATCACAATACCACTGTGTGCATTATATTTTGGCCATCAGCCACCTTGTTCGAGAAAAAACAGCATCAGCACCAGTCATTGAAAAACCCCTATCAGCCAACCACTAATGCTTAAGTAATTTAGAAGGTGTGTTTGGACTTACTGTACCTGGGGATCTCCAATGAATGGATTCCTGCTATGGATTCAACCAAGTATCTTCCGGAGGACATGTTTAGGATCACACCATCTTTATACCTAAAGGAGTAAAAACACATGAAATCACCACAACAAGAAAGGAAGCAACAACGGTCGGTTTCATATTACAGAATCAAAGTGGAACGATCTGGAAGATACATAAACTATATTACGACATTTATTTAGAATTCGAGATTTGATGATGGAGAGTTAATGCGATCCAAACTCAGCAGAACAGTTTTGTAAAGACAACAGCAAGCGTACAACAGAAATATATTTTGCAGTGGAATGTTTCTGGATGCCCCCTGGACGCCTCGCTGGAGAGGTGTTCCGGGCACGTCCCACTGGGAGGAGGCCCCGGGGAAGACCCAGGACACGCTGGAGGGACTACATCTCTCGGCTGGCTTGGGAATGCCTTGGGGTTCCCCCAGAGGAGCTGGGGGAGGTGTGTGTGGATCGGGAGGTCTGGGCGGCTTTGCTTGAGCTGCTGCCCCCGCGACCCAACTCTGGATAAAGCGGAACAAAATGGATGGATGGATGGATGTTTGGAATGTCTGGAATTTTTGCAGCACATGATGCAGATTTTAGGGGAGTTTTGTGGGTACCTAAAGGTGTTCATGGGCCAGTTGAGTCTTGGTTTTTCCTAAAACTCATACTGGACTTGACACATCACAAGGTCATTTACAGGTCATTTCACCACCAAAGGACCACCAGGTGGGAGCACCAGATAGCATGATATATGTAACTCTAGTATTATAAAGAAATTGCTCATGACATCATTACCCCATGTCCTTTTCATTAGATTCCATTTTGGTGGTCTTGCTTCTTCATAGCGTTATTGATGTTCAGTCAGTGCATCCTCTTAAGGACTTATTTTGAATAATACAAATTATCAGCACTGTATGTGCTGATAAACCTATCAATGTGACATCATATTGTCAAGGTTTAAGATTGTGAAGCTTGGATTTGCTGCCATACAACGATTGCTATTGTGATGCGGAACCTTATGTTAACAAGCTACCTCAGAAGCTACCTCAGAAAAGCTGGGAAGATTCTCTCACTTTTCCTTCCCAAATGAATTCATCTACAATGAAGTATATTCAATTAATGTCAATTTTTCATCCAAAGTG
This sequence comes from Thalassophryne amazonica, assembly GCF_902500255.1. NCBI lineage: Eukaryota > Metazoa > Chordata > Actinopteri > Batrachoidiformes > Batrachoididae > Thalassophryne > Thalassophryne amazonica. The sequence goes on from NC_047104.1 coordinate 85,520,528, forward strand.
AAGTAGTATCCTGAATTGTTTCAAGTAAACCCAACATTTTACATTTTATATACAGTGTGTGTGTATATATATATATATATATATATATATAAAATGTATCAGGGTTCTAGCTACAGTGGGTGGCGCCGGGCAGTACCACCCAGTACTGTAAATTTCCACCCGGCTCTCAGTTCAAATTGGCTGTCCCGCCCAGCACAGATTTTCCAAAAAATGAACTGAAATGGTCCTGAAAGAAATGTACAATTTGATCGTATCTCAAGCTTATAGTGTCATACTTTTGTTTTATTTTGGCATTTCAACTAAATAATTAAATAAATAAGAAATATATTTCTCATTTTCTTCATATCTCTGCCACAAATAGCAGAGATCAGCAGTCAGCTGCTTTCAGCGTTCTGTGAAGCCACAGAATGCTGAAAGCAGATCAAAGCAGAGACACTGTGCCTCTCTTTCTGCTCTGACTTAAAGGAAAAAAACTCCATTTAAAAGTTTCATTAAATAACCCAGAGTTGCTTCTGTGTCCGTAGATGCTGATACACTCAGAAATGTACAGTTTATTTTACAGTTTAAAGGCTCACATTTTCAAAAAGCTTGAAACTGCATTGATGGTTTGCATTGATGGGAGAGAGGAGCGAGAGTGGGGGGGGAGCTCAGCGAATCAGTAAAGTGAAAAACTGATAATCAAATGAGACCAGATTCAGCTCTTGTTCAAACAAAACAATCTGGTGTCTTTCCAAAACTGTTCTGAGTTTGGATCAGTCAAAAAAAAAAAAAAAAAAAAAAAAACTAATGCTATCCCACTCAAAAATGCTGGGGAAAAAAACAGAAAAACTCTGCTTGCTTCACTAGGTTAAAAGGTACAGTGTGCCATTTTTGAAGAAGAGACCAAATGCTATATGCTCATCAAATATTAATGTGTTTTTAACCTTTTCAACATTGTTTATTTTATTAACTGAGACTTTGACAGAAACATTTAAAAAAGAACTTTGGTATTGCAAATATTACAACGTAATTTTTTTTTTTTTTTGTCTATTATTCTTTCTTTCAACGCATCTAAAACCATTCCAAATTGGTTCAAATAGGGCTTTCCAATAACATTTTAGAGGTATAAAACCCTATAGCTTCAGGGGGCTTTGCCCCCTTGACCCCTGCTGGGGGCCCCCGGAACCCCGGCCATAAGCCGCGATCATGTAATTTACCCATTTACTAAAATGGTTCTAGCCAAAGGGAATTACTAAATTAAACTAAAATGGTATACTCACCATTTTACAACCGGCAGAGGAAAGCCCTCAACAGTGCAGAATAGTTTGACTGGAGTGTTTTCAAACACAGTGTGTGATCTGAGTCGGACCACGAAACTTGGTCCCCTGATCATCGGCTCCTCATGGACATATTTGTCCGCCATCTTTGTTTTTACCTGTAGAAACAAAAATGCTAATTTCATATTCTTAAAATGATTACTGTGTCAGACGTTCATGCACATATAGTAACTACATATAGTGACACAGTGTTTTGCTAATATTAAATCACAAGAAGTGTTGAGAAGGGGAAAAGTATATTCTTACCACTTCCTGGATACGAGTTTTTGTTTTGTGCTCATATCTGTCCTCCATCACCTCAGAGCTAAACATCAGAAAATAATTCACAGTGTCATTAATTAAATAATGAGATTCATACAAACCTGTTTTCACGAAATCATAGGCCCATAGCTGATTATTTAGAATGAAAATCTTAAAATAATTTAAATATCTCTGATTTCCAAATAATCCAATCTCTTGATGATGAGGTGAAATTTACCTGATGAAAATACAAAGATCTAAATGAGCTTCGCTATGGGCCCCTTGTTCCACCTGGCAAGAAGAGTGTGCAACACATTGCAAGCCTTTTTGGGAGTTTCCACCTGACCGTATTGTGGTGTTCATGCTCCACGTCTTTTGAATATTTAGCAAAATTGCATTAATTTGTGCAACCATGGATGCGTCATGATGAGATGTGGTCAGGTGTAATACAGATGAATGTAATCATCTGGTGGCAGAATGCCATATGATCAGCAAAAACCCCATCTAAAGTCTAATGCAGCGCATTTCTAGTATTGAAAAGAGACAGCACTCAAACGTGTGCTACATACAGTAAATGTGTTCAGGTCAGACTTATACTCTGTTTGTATGCACAAACAAAACTCAATTGAAAACAACCATTATGCAAAATAAAAGTAAATCCCCATGAGAAAAAATGCAAACCTCAGTTTTGTATTTTTGTATTTTTAACCGTTTCATCATGACCATATCTATTGAAAAGGATAAATCCAACACATGCCCTCAGCATCAAATGTTGCACTCAAATTATTTGTCATTTGTTCAACTCATTTGTGCTCTAAAAAGCACTAAAAAGCAGCTGGAAATCTGACCCCATAATAGAACACAGTGCACAAAGGGGTTGCATTTAGTCAGAGAATTAGTCATGGCTTTCTTTTGACCATAACATTAAATGAGTGTACCAGTACTATAAACATTATGCTGCTGTACGACTAGTTAAAAAGTGCACTCAAGTGAGTGGTTTTCTGGCAAGTACACTGTCAATCAAAAGTTTGGACACACTTTCCCAATCAATTCAAATTGTTGACTGGTAGTGTAAATGAATCTGTGCCAGCACATCACAGTGTGCCACAGGGCAGCAGCCACCAAAGATTCCTGAAGCTAATGCTTTGTATGTTCCATTCATGTTGACTTTTATTTTGTTTAATGGTTGATTTGATACAGTTTTGGTGTATACACAGGTAAAGTGTACAGTACAGTACATTATGAAAGGTCATACAAATACCAGGACAACTCTACACTCCAATTTAGTCCCAAGTGTTGATGGCATAATCGCTTTCTACCTTCTCACGATAGCATTCCAGCACTCCGTCTAACCACACCTCATTTTAAGACAAACACTCCCATGGGTGCACAGATGAGCGTAATTCTATTTGCTATTTAGTTGACATGGGAGCTGGGTGTGAAATGTCAACAGTATGAGTTGTACACTAGGAATGACACTTGCATTATGCTGTGCACTTTGTGCCTGGTGTAGGACCGGGCCCTGTAACAACCCATTTTGTAATAATGGGACCGTTTTGTAATATGTGCCCAGAATGTCAAAATTAAAGACCCATTTTGAAAAAAAAAATGCATGTACCCAAAATGTAATAACAAGATGGCCATTGTGTAATAGAGTCAGATGTGCCCAAACTGAAATTACATGAGGCCCATTTTGTAATAATGCATACCAGAGATGTGCGAAACATGGATATATTCAGACACTGAGGACGATCCATGTGTCAGGTGGGCCAAGAGATTAAAATAACATTCTGATTAATTGCAGGTGGCTGTATGTGCTATGCAGATGTGCACAGCGATGTGCATTCTCTCTGCAGCCCTTAACCTAGGTTACCACCGTCCCCTTGCAGACTGTTAGAGCAGCATGTGTAGGACATCATGGCTGTGTCACAAGATGCACAGCATTTAAATATGTTCTTGTGTGCAAGCTTTACAACAAAAACACAAACACGAAAAAAAAAATACTAACATACATTGGATGGAACATTAATTAAATTTCTGTAAGAAAAGATCTGAATAATTATTTTGCGCTCTGCCGGTGGAACACACAAAGAACTAAGCACACAGTTGTCTCTACATGTTCAAATTAAATGTTTGAAATAGATCCTTTTTTAATGTTTGTTTTTATTGTTTTTGTAGTGTGCATACAGCCACCCACAATTAATCAGAATGTTATTTTTCAATCAGTAGCCCCGCCCGACAACTGGATTATGCACAATTTCCAGATATATCCATGGTCTTTGCTATGTTTTATTCCAAAATGGCCCTCCAGTCATTTGAATTTGGGCCCAGCTAACATTTTGGGCCATGCAAATATTACAAAATGTGCCCTTTATTATTACATTTTGGGCACATGTTACAAAATGGTTCATTATTATACAATGGGTCATTACAGGGCCCTCTAACTTGCTTATTAACTGCATCTTACATAAGTAAACCTGACAGAATGTTATTATTATTATTATTAGTAGTAGTAGTAGTAGTAGTAGTAGTAGTATAGGCCAATGTATACTGCACGGGGCAGACTTTCTATGTCTGCATAGCAGACTTGCTATGTCAACAAATGTACTGACAAAAGCACATTATCTCTCTCACACACACACGCAAACATGAACTACAGTTACCAATCACATAGGCATTAAAAGATTGCTATTATGACAGCTTATCATTAGTGAAAGATGAAGTGAGAGCACATTCCTGATGGAGGAAGTCATAATTTAATCACAAACATTTTAGCACACAGCACTCCAGGATTTGTCACTGTCAAGTATTCATTACAAAAACACATTTTGGCGAGACATGTTGGCAGTACCACTCCTCATTCTGTCCTCTGTTCTGTCAGAAATGCAAAAATCCATTAAAATATATATATATATATATATATCACTGAGTTGGTATGAATATTTGCTTGGGTGACTGAGAACTTTGAGCATTAAAATTTACTTTTTTTTTTAAATATATTGAAGAATAGACACATTTGCCATGGTATAGCACACTCTAAATGACTAAGTAAACTGCTCATGCTTGGATCCCATTATTCCTACATTACATAGATTCACAAATAATAAATGAATCTGATATTACACTGCCTGTTGCAAATATTTTTGCTCTCCTTAACAATGGAAGGTAGCCTGAATAACAATTGCCTTACTGAACAGTGTACTGTCTTGAATTGTGTTGAATTTTTAAAAATATGAAAATCATGTTCATAAAATGTGAACTCAGAATGGCTGTGCTCACTGACATGAACTGTCAGCATAAATAACATCATACTGCATACAGCATACTGACAAATTTTACATTTTGCCAGTAATGGATGTAGAAGGTACTGTACTTTCTGTTAGGATTTTCCATGTCCACCTTTGGAAATACTTGGAAATCTTTGTGAATGTTACTAAAATAATGCATAGATATAACCCTCACCTATACTTTATCAAATCTATTAAAACAAATGGAAAGCATTACTTCAAACTGTTGTAATTTATTTAATTGCCATAATAGTCTCCCCAGGCTGTACCCCACCAATGATCGCTGGGATAGGTCATAACCCCCTACCCCCAAAAAACCTTAACTGGACTAAGCAGCTATATGAAATGGTTGGATGGAAGTGTACAATATATCCCTTTGTACAATGTATGATCAATGTAATTTTTTTAAAGAATTACAGTTTTGCCATGTGCCATGTGCATTCAGTTTACAGTTTTCTACATGTGCTACTATTGTTGAATGGTTGAACATAAATGCATTAAAACTGTTACCTAAACAGATCACTAACTTACAAAGATCAGTTCCAATTCAAAAGTTATTGTAATAGTTTGTGAGTGTTTCCGGAAAGTCATATATGTGGAGAACCGCATACTGCATCAGACAACTGGAGTAGATTGACCTTTAAATGTCAATGAAACAACCCTGAACTGCATAAAGGGATAAGCTAGCACAAATGTTTTAAAGTGAGCAGGTTTAAAAAGACACTTTCAGCCAGGGACAGGCCAGCAAAAACTGGGACTGTGTCCAGAAAGCTGTGATGTGTGATCACTCTAAAATTTTTTCTACTTTACCTTGACTACGTCAGTATTAGCTTAGCTGTGTTAGCCAAACGTACCTGCTCAGACAGAATTTACAGGTTCAGTCGTAAGAAATGAAAGCATACCAATGTCACAGATACTACTATTAGTAAGCAGTTAGCGAAGTGTACTTTATTCAACTTAGTGTTAGCATACATGACTGTACCTGCTGTACTCCTTAACAACATATTGGCTTTTTTTGTGGTGGTATTCGTGATTGTAATTTCCCCTTCTGATCCACATCGACATTGTGATAAGTGTAGATACTGACCTGTAGTTGGATCACCAACAGACACACAGACAGACATTGTAAAAAACAAAAAACATCATCACCAACAAGACAGACCAGTGACACAGTGACAGCAACACAACAATACACATACAGTGAGGCTACAAACAACAGGCCACTGCTGGCAACCATTTAAATTCTGACACATCTGTCAAACACACACACACAATATAGAGGACATTGACATTAGCTGTCAAAAAAGCAGTGTGTAAAATTGGGATAAACCGAAACATCCGCAGATTCCCCACATTTATTTGTATGGAAAACAGCTGTTATAATGACACGTTTGGCTTCTTTTCCCTGTGTGTATACACTGCACGTGAAAATGGAATTAAGTCTGAAATAAGTGTCTTTCCTGATTCACAGTTTGGGTACAGCACAAAGAATTTTTAAGTGGCCTTTAACAGGCAGATTTTTATTTACTTATGTATTTATTTATTTATTTTAATAAGTCAGATTTCAGTCAGCGGGGAGAAATCACTAATGTGTCACACAATATGGATTATACTGTATTTTTTTGTCTTTCTGATGCCTGATTCCGTTTTGTTTTTTTTCTCTCTGTTTAAGGTGCAGCTCCATCCAGAGATGGGAGTTGTATTCGTGTTGGCGATCCTCCTGTCCTGTGCGCCAATAGCATTTCTTGTATATTCGTCCGTGAATTGTTCTGTGAATTGTTCTTTATGTTTGTAGCATAGCCCAAGCAGAGGGTCACCCCTTTGAGTCTGGTCTGCTTGAGGTTTCTTCCTCAGAGGGAGTTTTGTTGCTCTGGGGGTTGGTAAGGTTAGACCTTACCTGTGTGAAGCGCTTTGAGGCAACTCTGTTGTGATTTGGTGCTACATAAATGAAAATAAATTGAAATTGAATTGAAAAATACGGAGCCCACGCAGACATAAGCTAGTTTTTCCACATGCATGTTACGTCAAGTTATCTTTGTTGTTGATGCTGGCTGCAGAATTTAGCCAGGAACAGATAACCAGGCACTTGTGCACAACTTGATTTGATTTATTTGGCATTCAAAAATACTGACACATGAAATAAATACAGAGGATAACATAAGTCAGAAGACTTATTTACATTGTGGTCCTCAAAGAAGGTGAATGCAAAGTATCGCTTCACTCAAAGTAATACAAGATAAAACATGCTTGAACCATAAGTCCACAGTAGTTACTCAATGTGTAAAGGCGTCTATTTATCACAAAAACCTGCCGTCAAGCTATTTGCAAGGATTTTGCGCATGAGCAGAAAAGAATGTCGACCTCATCTATTACTGGCAGCTTGATTATTAAACTGATTTGTACCAATAAAGCAAAATCACACCCACTAAAAAGGTTTTTCAAAGCTCTAAATTGTAAATTCCATAAAATCGGCACAAATGAACTGTCAGTTACTGTATTTTCAACTTTAAAGACAACAGGAAAAATAGAAATGAGACTAGTAATACAATTCCAAAAACATATGACAAAAATGAAAAGCTATTCAAAAGCAATGTGCAATGGAATGAAACGCAGACACATATGAGGTAGATAAACTGAGTTGTGAAAATCTTTCCATGACTGGGAACCATACACATACTGTGCAAAAATCCAAAGACTGTTCAGGTGCCCCTACTTAAAGGTGTGGTCCATTTTGTTGTTTTGTTTTGTTTTATTTTAACTATTGAAACCATGAAAAGGATTTTCTTCAGCACCATTCTAAGTCCTTACTACTCAAATAAAGGTTTCACAATCTTAGATCAGCAATATGAACTAAATTCACCTTGTCTGGAAAGAATGAATTGGGATTTTGGCCCATATGGGTAAAAGTACAATGGCAAAACACCAGAGCACAATTTCTGTAGTGACATTGCAAATGGCAGGGGGGAATTTTCTGACTCTCAAATGGCAAAGCTGTTCAGCATCAGTATCATGGAGCTGAACAAAAGCACTAGACCTTCACTACTAACTGAAAGTACAAAAAAAAAAAAAATACAAATTTGTCAAATTTTTTTATTTTTTGTATTTATTTATTTTCATTTATATAGTGCCAAATCACAAGAAAGTTGCCTCAAGGCGCCTCACACAAGTAAGGTCTAACCTTACTAACCTCTAGAACAAACACACAAGCGACAGTGGTAAGGAAAAACTCCCTCTGATGATTTGAGGAAGAAACTTCAAGCAGACCAGACTCAAAGGGGTGACCCTCTGCTTGGGCCATGCTACCGACACAATTGACAATACAGGAAATTATACACAAAATTTTGTAAGATTTTGGGAGTCCATGCTGGTGCACAAGACGGGAGGCCTGCAGAAGAAAACACCCACTCCCATCTCTGGATGGAGCCGCACCTCAAATAGAGAGCAAAAAACAGAATTACGTGGCAGAAAGACAACAAATATAGTATAATTTGTCAGCATTAAGCAATAAGAAAAACAGAAGAAATCATAAGGTGATTGCTGGTCACTATCCCTAAGCTTCACTAAAAGACCCAGACTTTAAATAAAGTTGAAGCCGTGACCTGCTCCGTTTCCTAATAGAATGGATTTAATAGAATAAAAAGCATAGTAACACACTATGTCAGTATGCTAGATATATGAGAGGGAAAATAAGTGTGTGGACTTTAATGTCTCTGCAGAATCTGACTGTTTTATCGATGCAGGAAGATCATTCCACAGAACAGGGACACGATAAGAGAAAGCTCTGTGACACGCAGACTTTTTATTCAGCCTAAGGACACAAAGTAGTCCTGCACCTTGAGAACGCAGAGACGGGCTGGTACGTAGGGTTTAATTCAGTCAGCTAAGTAGGGAGGTGCCAGTCCGTGAACAGTTTTACAGGTTAGTGGCAGAACCTTAAAATCTGATCTCATAGGGGCAGGAAGCCCGTGAAGAGATGCCAAAATGGGTGTAATGTGGTCAAACTTTCTGCTTCCTGTCAAAAGTCTGGCTGCAGCATTTTGAACCAATTGGAGACCCCTAATGCTGGACTATGTTAAACCAGATAATAGAACATTGCAGTAGTCCAATCTAGAAGAGACAAATGCATGAATCAGGGTCTCAGCATCGACAGCATGGGACAAATCTTCGTTATATTTCGCAGGTGGAAGAAAGCAGTCCTCATAATATCTCTAATGTGGAGGTCAAAGGATAATGTAGGATCAAAAATTACCCCAAGGTTCCTCACTTTATCAGTGTGATGTATGACACACAAACATAGGCTAAGCATTAGCTGGTGAAATTGATGCCGATGTCTCACTGGACCAAGAACCATCAGTTTTGTCTTATCAGAATTCAAAAGTAAGAAATTGCTAGACATCCAGCTTTTCACTGATGCAAGGCAATCTTCTAAGGATTTTATGTGGATGCGATTACCAACAGTTATCGGCATGTATAACTGGGTATCATCAGCAAAGCAATGAAAGGTAATCCCAAAACGCCACAATATGTGCCCAAGGGGTGCTATATAAAGGGAGAAAAGCAGGGTGCCTAAGACGGACACCTGTGGAACCCCAAATTTTATGTCACAGCACCAGAACCATAGTGGTGTCCGAATCCATTGCAAGCAGAAGATCATTCACCACTTTAGTGAGAGCTGTCTCTGTGGAATGATATTTTCTAAAAGCAGACGGCAGTGGCTCAGAAAGATTATTCTGGGTAATGTAGACCATGAGCTGCTGTGAAACCACTTTTTTCCAGAATTTTAGAACAAAATGGTAGATTTGATATCGCCTATATAGTCCATGAGCCAGTCATCAATTTTGACCTAATTGGTACCACTGAAGGTGACTAAACGACACAGAATCCAGCCTCAATGTACCATGGCCTACACAAAAATGTATGATAGCCATCCCAGGGTGGTAGCTGTAGCCAGGTTGGGGTCAATGAAAAATTACATAGAGGTCAAAATTTTAAAATGCTCCAATCATATTGAAAATTATATCATATTATTTGTCTGATCATAACAATTCCAAAAAAGTATAGTTTGTACTATCTATGATGGAATGTTCTGGGGTTATGGGGAAAAACAGCAAAAATGGTGACAAAGGTCAATTTCAGTTTGTGCAGGGGTCAAAAGTTAAAGTTGCTTAAATTCAGTAAAAAAAAAATGCACATTTTTGTTTGGGTTAATGTGGTTCTAATAAGGAATAGTTTGCACCATCCGTCATGCTTAGTTATCATGTTACAGGGTAATATATGTCACATGTCATAGAATCCAATAGATGTTAACCTTGTTTGACCTTTACCTTGGAGACCAAACATTCAGCACAGTCACAACTATTCCATTTCTTAATCCTTTTATTTCAACCAATAATTTCCATCATTCTGTACTGAAATTGGAGCAACTTTAACGTTTGACCCCTGTACAAACTGAAAGTGACCTTTGTCACAATTTTTGCTGTTTTTGCCCCCTAAAACTCTAAAACATTCCATCACAGATAGTCCAAACTATACCTTTTTGGAATCATTATGACCAGACAAGTACTGTGATATAGTTTTCAACATGATTGGAGCATTTTTAAAGTTTGATCTCTGTGTAATTCTTCACTGACCCCTACCTGGCTACAGCTACCACCCTGAGAATGCTATCATACATTTTTGTGAGGGCCATGATACACTGAGGCTGGATTCTAAGTATTGTTTAGTCACCTTAAGTGGTACCGAAAACCTGCTTGGCCCATGGACTAATAGTTTTTCAATACACTAGGGTCAAGATTAGATTTCTTAAGTAACAGTTTAATCACTGCAGATTTGAAACATTAAGGAACAGATCCCAAAGTTAATGAGAGATTAATAATTTCCAGCAGAGTTGGCCCAAGAGTGGGCCACAGGTCCTTAATCAGTTTTGTTGGTATAGGATCAAATAGACAGGTTGTGCTTTTGTAAGACGTTGCGAGTTTCGTCAGCACGCCTAGTGAGATACTATCAAATTCTGTAAATCTAGGCAAAACCTCAGTGATGGCACCCAACTCAATAGCAGGGTGTAGTGGCTGGGATATGTTTAACCTAATGTCATCTATTTTCTTCTCGAAGTAATCCGAGAAATCTTGTGCTGTAAAAGGATGAATAAGTGTTGCCACTGTGTCAAACAAGAACTTTGAGTTATGCTTGTTTTTGTTGATCAAATCAGAATAATAATCAAGTTACATCCAATGCAAGTTAAATCCCATTCAAGTTACATCCCATTCAAGTTAAATCCCATTCAATTTACATCCCATTCAATTTACCGTGCATCTGGAAAGTATTCACAATGCTTCACTATTTACACATTTTGTTATGTTACAGCCTGATTACAAAATGAACAAAATGAATTTCTTTCCTGAAGCTTCTACACATAATACCCCATAATGACAATGTGAAAAATGTTTCTGAGATTTTTTGCAAATTCATTAAAAATGCCTGCAGCAAATTGTCTAGTGAAACCATGGACAGTAACTCAGAGACCGGTCCTCGGTACCAGGCCAATGAGGGTTGTAAAATCACCGAAGACCCAGCCCAGGGTGTGCAGGGAGAAGGCGCCCTGTGTGGTCACATATCTGAGCCCCTTACTTGTCCATTAGGGAACCCAGCTGGGTCTGTCAGTAATACTATGGGAACATCTCGTGCCTCGCATGTGGGGAACTCAGAGCTGGAAGGGAGTGCTGCGACTGAGGCTTTGGCTTCAATCAATCAATCAATCAATTTTTTTATATAGCGCCAAATCACAACAAACAGTTGCTCCAAGGCGCTTTATATTGTAAGGCAAGGCCATACAATAATTATGTAAAACCCCAACGGTCAAAACGACCCCCTGTGAGCAAGCACTTGGCTACAGTGGGAAGGAAAAACTCCCTTTTAACAGGAAGAAACCTCCAGCAGAACCAGGCTCAGGGAGGGGCAGTCTTCTGCTGGGACTGGTTGGGGCTGAGGGAGAGAACCAGGAAAAAGACATGCTGTGGAGGGGAGCAGAGATCGATCACTAATGATTAAATGCAGAGTGGTGCATACAGAGCAAAAAGAGAAAGAAACAGTGCATCATGGGAACCCCCCAGCAGTCTACGTCTATAGCAGCATAACTAAGGGATGGTTCAGGGTCACCTGATCCAGCCCTAACTATAAGCTTTAGCAAAAAGGAAAGTTTTAAGCCTAATCTTAAAAGTAGAGAGGGTGTCTGTCTCCCTGATCTGAATTGGGAGCTGGTTCCACAGGAGAGGAGCCTGAAAGCTGAAGGCTCTGCCTCCCATTCTACTCTTACAAACCCTAGGAACTACAAGTAAGCCTGCAGTCTGAGAGCGAAGCGCTCTATTGGGGTGATATGGTACTACGAGGTCCCTAAGATAAGATGGGACCTGATTATTCAAAACCTTATAAGTAAGAAGAAGAATTTTAAATTCTATTCTAGAATTAACAGGAAGCCAATGAAGAGAGGCCAATATGGGTGAGATATGCTCTCTCCTTCTAGTCCCCGTCAGTACTCTAGCTGCAGCATTTTGAATTAACTGAAGGCTTTTTAGGGAACTTTTAGGACAACCTGATAATAATGAATTACAATAGTCCAGCCTAGAGGAAATAAATGCATGAATTAGTTTTTCAGCATCACTCTGAGACAAGACCTTTCTGATTTTAGAGATATTGCGTAAATGCAAAAAAGCAGTCCTACATATTTGTTTAATTTTCGCCTTGAATGACATATCCTGATCAAAAATGACTCCAAGATTTCTCACAGTATTACTAGAGGTCAGGGTAATGCCATCCAGAGTAAGGATCTGGTTAGACACCATGTTTCTAAGATTTGTGGGGCCAAGTACAATAACTTCAGTTTTATCTGAGTTTAAAAGCAGGAAATTAGAGGTCATCCATGTCTTTATGTCTGTAAGACAATCCTGCAGTTTAGCTAATTGGTGTGTGTCCTCTGGCTTCATGGATAGATAAAGCTGGGTATCATCTGCGTAACAATGAAAATTTAAGCAATACCGTCTAATAATACTGCCTAAGGGAAGCATGTATAAAGTGAATAAAATTGGTCCTAGCAGAGAACCTTGTGGAACTCCATAATTAACTTTAGTCTGTGAAGAAGATTCCCCATTTACATGAACAAATTGTAATCTATTAGACAAATATGATTCAAACCACCGCAGCGCAGTGCCTTTAATACCTATGGCATGCTCTAATCTCTGTAATAAAATTTTATGGTCAACAGTATCAAAAGCAGCACTGAGGTCTAACAGAACAAGCACAGAGATGAGTCCACTGTCCGAGGCCATAAGAAGATCATTTGTAACCTTCACTAATGCTGTTTCTGTACTATGATGAATTCTAAAACCTGACTGAAACTCTTCAAATAGACCATTCCTCTGCAGATGATCAGTTAGCTGTTTTACAACTACCCTTTCAAGAATTTTTGAGAGAAAAGGAAGGTTGGAGATTGGCCTATAATTAGCTAAGATAGCTGGGTCAAGTGATGGCTTTTTAAGTAATGGTTTAATTACTGCCACCTTAAAAGCCTGTGGTACATAGCCAACTAACAAAGATAGATTGATCATATTTAAGATCGAAGCATTAAATAATGGTAGGGCTTCCTTGAGCAGCCTGGTAGGAATGGGGTCTAATAAACATGTTGATGGTTTGGATGAAGTAACTAATGAAAATAACTCAGACAGAACAATCGGAGAGAAAGAGTCTAACCAAATACCGGCATCACTGAAAGCAGCCAAAGATAACGATACGTCTTTGGGATGGTTATGAGTAATTTTTTCTCTAATAGTTAAAATTTTGTTAGCAAAGAAAGTCATGAAGTCATTACTAGTTAAAGTTAATGGAATACTCAGCTCAATAGAGCTCTGACTCTTTGTCAGCCTGGCTACAGTGCTGAAAAGAAACCTGGGGTTGTTCTTATTTTCTTCAATTAGTGATGAGTAGAAAGATGTCCTAGCTTTATGGAGGGCTTTTTTATAGAGCAACAGACTCTTTTTCCAGGCTAAGTGAAGATCTTCTAAATTAGTGAGACGCCATTTCCTCTCCAACTTACGGGTTATCTGCTTTAAGCTACGAGTTTGTGAGTTATACCACGGAGTCAGACACTTCTGATTTAAAGCTCTCTTTTTCAGAGGAGCTACAGCATCCAAAGTTGTCTTCAATGAGGATGTAAAACTATTGACGAGATACTCTATCTCCCTTACAGAGTTTAGGTAGCTACTCTGCACTGTGTTGGTATATGGCATTAGAGAACATAAAGAAGGAATCATATCCTTAAACCTAGTTACAGCGCTTTCTGAAAGACTTCTAGTGTAATGGAACTTATTCCCCACTGCTGGGTAGTCCATCAGAGTAAATGTAAATGTTATTAAGAAATGATCAGACAGAAGGGAGTTTTCAGGGAATACTGTTAAGTCTTCTATTTCCATACCATAAGTCAGAACAAGATCTAAGATATGATTAAAGTGGTGGGTGGACTCATTTACTTTTTGAGCAAAGCCAATAGAGTCTAATAATAGATTAAATGCAGTGTTGAGGCTGTCATTCTCAGCATCTGTGTGGATGTTAAAATCGCCCACTATAATTATCTTATCTGAGCTAAGCACTAAGTCAGACAAAAGGTTTTGCCGCCTCCTTAGGGTGGCAGAAAAAGAAAAAAATGCAAAAGGCGAAGGATAAAGAAAGGTCAAGGGACTACGGATGGCATGTCAGCACCTGCCTCTTCGGAGGTCGGTGCTGACCTTGCACCACCTCCTGGTACCACACATGGCGCCCCTGGTAAAGCTGTCACACCCACTGAGCATAAGCGAAAGTGGGAAGTTGACTCTACGCTGGAGAGTGCTCAGCAGCCCACAAAGAAACAAACAAGAGCTCTCATGTCTCTGGTGGTGGGAGGAGACTTGCAGGTTATTATCTATCCTAGTGATGACCAGCAAAGACCTCTCATTGAGGCACAACACATTAGGGCTGGGCTGGTAAACCTGCTGGATGGGGTGCCCCTGAAGAGGAGGCACCTCAGTTTAGTGAGTCTGGACTCATGCAGGGTTTCAAGTAACCTGCACTAATGAGTCCTCACTGGTGTGGCTCATGAGACCTGTTTCGCCAGTTCTGGAGTGGGAGAGCTACCCTTTCCTAGCTAAGAGGGTTCAAGACATTTCAACACTCAGAAGAGTTTCTTTATTCATTCCTTGTGCCCTGCAGGAGTCTGGGATTGTTTTGTGGAGACTCCAGAGGCAGAATCCAGGCCTTCGCACGGAGGTCTGGCGAGTCCTCCACTCCCAACCCCAAGAGGGTGGGCCAGTTGTTTTGCTCAGGATGGACGACGATTCCCTGACATGTCTTGAGGGACTGGAGAATAGACCCTACGTTGAGCTGAGCTGTCTGACTTTCAAAGTCAGCGGCAAAGCCGTTAATACATTATAAAATAACTCATATGATGGTCTTGCCAAAATGGCGGAGACAGTTATAAATGTTATCCAGATTAATTTGCATCATTGTAAGGAGGCGAGTGTTGTTTCGTGTGCTCATTTCAGTGGGATGCATACAGCTATAGCCCTACTCCAGGAACCCTAGGTTTCAGAGTTCGTATAAGAGGTCTGGGTTACCCAGGGGGTACTCTCCTGTATGATTCATGCAGTGAGAAGCCCAGAGCAGCAACAGCACTATAGCACTTACAAAAGGAGTAAGAGTCATAGCACTGGCAGAACTGTTATCTTTAGTTACAGTTGCAGTTCAAGTAAATGTCTACTGGAAGGATGAGGACAACGTTATGGTCATTGCATCTGTCTTCCTCCCATTTGACTCATCAGATCCCCCACCATAAAGGGAAATGGTTAGTATTGTTAACTATTGCAGAGAGAGACATCTCCCTATCCTGTTTGCTTGTGATGCCAGTGCTCACCACGTAGGCTGGAGGAGCTCACATCAGCTGGGTAGAGCCTGAGTAGAATTTCTGGTAACCAATGATCTCTTTGTATTTAATCAAGGCAATGAACCAACTTTCTATGGTTCTAACAGAGAGGAGGTCATTAAAATTACAGTAGGTCCTATAGACCTAATAGACAGAGTTAGTAACTGGTCTGTTTACAAGGAGGAGTCAATGTCAGACCATCAACAACTCCACTTCACATTGAAGACAGGAATTACAGAACCAGTAACTTACAGAAACCCAAGGGGGACAGACTGGGATCTTTATCATAAGACCCTGGCATCCTTCTCAGGGTAGAATTGTCAGAAGGAAGACTGTACAAGATATAGAAACTGAAGTTTCCAGTTTACAGGGGACTTTGTTGAGGGCCTATGAGACAGCTTGTCCACAGAAGACCTAGGAGCCTGGTAAGAAGCCATCATGGTGAACACCAGAGCTAACAGGACTGCAGCAAGAAGTCAGGGCCAAGTGGCACAGATATAGAGCTCAAACATCTGGAAAAAGATGGAAGCAATATGTTAGGACTAGAAACAGTTACAACACAGCCATTATGAAAGCCAAAGGACTTTGCTGGAGAACCTTCTGTGGAGAGGTGGAGGGACAAAGTGCCTCCTCCAAACTGTACAGAATCTTGGGAAAGGATCCTGTCAATCACCTGCAGTTTGTTTGTCCACCACAGGGCATTCCAAACACTCAGGTGAATGTCCTAAAGAATCTGCTCCAGGTACACTGCTGAGGAGTGTCCAGTGGATGAGCCAACTTGTGTCCCCACTGTGGAAGGGTGGACTGTAACAGGTAAGATAGTAAATTAAACTAGAGTGGAATGGGCAATCAATTTATTTGGCTCATACACAATTAGTGGCATTAATAGGATTGTCCCTGCTCTTCTACAGAAGGCATTGGATGTGCTAATCGATACTATAACTAAGATGTATCAGGCATGTCTGGCTAATGGCTATGTTCCCAATTCGTAGAGACTAGCCTGGGTGATTTTTCTACGCAAGCCAGGCAAACCTTCTTATTATGATCTAACAATCTTATTATGAGAATTGAGAGAACCCTAGCCCATTGACAGTACAGATTTGTTGTGTGGGCCGCTGAAGAGGAGGTACTGCTGGCCCACCACCAGAATGCGCCCTGCCTGAAGTGCGGGCTTCAGGCACGAGAGGGCGCTGCCGCCTCAGGAACAAGCCGTGGTGACAGCTGTCACCCATCATCCGTGACAGCTGTCACTAATCATCACATCTGGTATAAAAGCAGGAAGACACCTCCACCAAACTGCCGAGATATCATCTTCATCTGGAGGTAATACTCTCAGCCTTTTTGTGAGATTTATAAATCTGTTATTGTGAGTGTTTGCAGGAGAACCAGTCGTTTTTGCGGAGGCTGTGCAAGACAGCGCTCCTTTTCATCTGAGACCGCTGCAACGTGTTGAGTGAGAGGTGGAGGTGGCATTCCCACCATTGTTACTGGGTGTTCACACACCCACCCTTTGACTGTCTTTTGCTTTCTGCCAGCAGTACCAGATCCGACATGCTGGGAAGGTGGCCACCTGGGGACTCCGGGACTTGGCGGCTCCAGTATTCCTCGGGTTCAGGTGGCGGTGGAAATCGTGTGGTTCCAGTTCGTTTCCAGACGGGCGTCTCCTATCGTCGAGCCTGCCCACACGACACCTTTATTAATTGACTGTTGCACATTCTGAATCTGCTGTGTTTGGTTGTGACATTCACAACAGTAAAGTGTTATAATTTGACTCCTTCCATTGTCCGTTCATTTACGCCCCCTGTTGTGGGTCCGTGTCACTACACTTTCCCAACAGGATATCTCGGCCAGCGTCATGGACTCCGAGGGGCGTCACCAGGCTGTTGAACAACCAATGGGAGAGCAGGAAGCGCAGGCATCTGCAGGAGGCGTGATTGGTGAGCTACAGCATATTCTCACCGCCTTTACGGCTGGAATGGATCAAATAGCCGAGTAAAACATCCTCCTGAACCGCAGGGTGGAGGCTCTCTCCGCGCAAGTGGCGGCGAGCGCTCAGGGCGCTGCTGCAGCTCCTCCTCCTGTCGATCCTGTGCTAGATATTAATGTTCCAGTGGTGGTTCAACAACCCCTCCCACCATCCCCTGAAGCATACATAAGCCCTCCTGAGCCGTACGGAGGTTGTGTGGAGACGTGCTGCTGTCGATGAGACAGGGACGCCGGAGCGCAGCCGCTTATGCAGTCGACTTCCGCATCGCGGCTGCGAGGTCCGGCTGGAATAACGCTGCGCTCCGCGCCGCCTTTGTAAACGGACTGTCGTCAGTCCTAAAGGAGCACCTAGTGGCCAAGGATGAACCGCGGGAATTAGATGGGCTTATTGATCTCGTTATACGGTTAGACAATCGGTTGGAGGAACGCCGTTGGGAACGAGACGAAGGACGTGGCCGGGCGCGCGCCGTCCCTCTTCCTTCCGGGTCCGAGAAAGGTCCGCCCTTCCCACGCTCCCTGGCCTCTACGTCCCGTGGGGCGACAGCTCCCCCTGCTGACGAAGCTATGGACACGAGCAGGGCCACATTTAGACCACCTAATAGACAGAGGAGGTTTCCACGCGGGGCATGTTTTGTTTGTGGCTCAGTGGAGCATCAATTGAGCGATTGCCCCGAACGGTTAAACACCAACGCCCGCCCCTAGAGACTGGGCTTAGGGTCGGCCAAAAAATTCACGTGGGACACACACATATTGCCGCACGACTCCCAGTTACAATCCTTAGTGGGGATTTAACCCTTCAGGCCCCAGCACTGGTAGACACAGGGTCAGAAGGGAATCTGTTAGACAGCAGATGGGCCAGGGAGGTAGGGCTCCCTCTGGTGGCGCTACCTACACCATTGCAGGTGCGAGCACTAGATGGCACCCTACTCCCTTTAATCACACACAAGACACCACCAGTAACTCTGGTAGTGTCAGGGAATCATAGGGAGGAGATTGAGTTTTTTGTGACTACTTCTACCTCCCGTGTGATTCTGGGGTTCCCCTGGATGATGAAACACAATCCCCGGATTGATTGGCCGTCCGGGGTGGTGGTACAGTGGAGCGAAACCTGCCATCGGATGTGTTTGGGATCCTTGGTTCCTCCCGGTTCCCAGGCTAAGGAGCAGGTCCAAGTTCCCCCCAATCTGTCGGCGGTGCCGGTTGAGTACCACGATCTTGCTGAGGTTTTTAGCAAGGATCGGGCACTCACTCTTCCCCCGCACCATCCATATGATTGTGCCATCGATTTGTTGCCAGGCGTGGAGTTCCCGTCCAGCAGGCTGTACAACCTCTCCCGACCTGAGCGCAAATCGATGGAGACCTACATCCGGGACTCCTTAGCTGCCAGGCTGATCCGTAACTCCACCTCTCCGATGGGAGCAGGTTTCTTTTTTGTGGGAAAAAAAGATGGCGGTCTTCGTCCATGCATTGATTATCGGGGGCTGAACGAGATCACGGTTCGCAACCGATACCCGTTGCCTTTGTTGGATTCAGTGTTCACCCCCCTGCATGGAGCCAAAATCTTCACAAAGTTGGATCTTAGGAACGCATACCACCTAGTTCGGATCCGGAAGGGAGACGAATGGAAGACGGCATTTAACACCCCGTTAGGTCATTTTGAGTACCTGGTCATGCCGTTCGGCCTCACTAACGCCCCCGCGACGTTCCAAGCTTTGGTTAATGTCGTCTTGCGGGACTTCCTGCACCGATTCGTCTTCGTATATCTGGATGATATACTCATCTTTTCTCCGGACCCTGAGACCCATGTACGGCATGTATGTCAGGTCCTGCAGCGGTTGTTGGAGAACCGGTTGTTTGTGAAAGGCAAGAAGTGTGAGTTTCACCACACTTCTTTGTCCTTCCTGGGGTTTATCATCTCCTCCAACTCCGTCGCCCCGGATCCGGCCAAGGTCGCAGCGGTGAGAGACTGGCCCCAACCTACAAGCCGTAGGAAGCTGCAACAGTTCCTTGGCTTCGCAAATTTCTACAGGAGGTTCATTAAGGGGACCAAAAACCAAAGATCGGATGCCCTGTCCCGGGTGCATGAACAGAAAGTCAAGACCGAGCTGTCGGATCCACCGGAACCCATTCTCCCGGAGTCCACTATCGTGGCTGCTCTGACCTGGGACGTGGAGAAGACCGTCCGGGAGGCCCTGGCACGGAGCCCGGATCCCGGAACAGGGCCGCAGAACAGACTATACGTCCCACCAGAAGCCAGAGCTGCCGTTCTGGACTTCTGTCACGGGTCCAAGCTCTCCTGCCACCCAGGGGTGCATAGGACCGTGGCAGTAGTCCGGCAGCGCTTCTGGTGGGCGTCCCTGGAGACTGATGTCCGGGCTTACATCCAGGCCTGCACCACCTGCGCCAGGGGCAAGGCTGACCACCAGAAGGCACAGGGACTTCTACAGCCACTTCCTGTGCCTCACCGCCCCTGGTCCCACATCGGTCTGGATTTTGTCACGGGCCTCCCGCCGTCCCGGGGACACACCACCATACTCACGATAGTGGACCGTTTCTCCAAGGCGGCCCACTTCGTGGCCCTCCCGAAGCTCCCATCGGCCCAGGAGACGGCGGATCTCCTCGTCCACCATGTTGTCCGGCTGCATGGGATACCAACAGACATCGTTTCGGATCGCGGTCCCCAGTTCTCCTCGCAGGTGTGGAGAAGTTTCTGCCGGGAACTGGGGGCCACTGTAAGCCTCTCGTCTGGGTATCACCCGCAGACTAACGGACAGGTCGAACGGGCCAACCAGGAGTTGGAGCAGGCCCTCAGGTGCACGACCTCCGCACACCCGACGGCTTGGAGTGAACATCTGGCCTGGATCGAGTACGCTCATAACAGCCAGGTGTCCTCTGCCACTGGCCTCTCCCCGTTCGAGGTGTGTCTGGGTACCAGCCCCCTTTGTTTCCTTTGGTGGAGGGAGAGGTCGGTGTGCCCTCGGTCCAGGCCCACCTGCGGAGATGCCGTCGGGTGTGGCGCACCGCCCGTTCGGCCTTGTTGAGGGCCCGGACGAGGGCTAAAGCCCATGCAGACCGTCGACGGTCCCCGGCCCCCACTTACCAGCCCGGGCAGGAGGTGTGGCTTTCCACCAAGGACATTCCACTCCAGGTCGAGTCCCCCAAGTTGAAAGACCGATTCATTGGACCCTTCCCCATCCTCAAGGTCCTCAGTCCTACCGCAGTGAGGCTTCAACTCCCGGCCTCACTGCGGATCCATCCGGTCTTTCATGTCTCCAGGATAAAACCGCATCACACCTCGCCCCTCTGTGCACCCGGTCCAGCGCCGCCTCCTGCCCGTATTATCGACGGGGAGCCGGCTTGGACAGTTCGCCAGCTCTTGGACGTCCGTCGAATGGGCCGGGGTTTCCAGTATTTGGTGGACTGGGAGGGGTATGGACCCGAAGAACGCTCCTGGGTGAAGAGGAGCTTCATCCTGGACCCCGCCCTCCTGGCCGATTTCTATCGTCGCCACCCGGACAAGCCTGGTCGGGCGCCAGGAGGCGCCCGTTGAGGGGGGGGTCCTGTTGTGTGGGCCGCTGAAGAGGAGGTACTGCTGGCCCACCACCAGAAGGCGCCCTGCCTGAAGTGCGGGCTTCAGGCACGAGAGGGCGCTGCCGCCTCAGGAACAAGCCGTGGTGACAGCTGTCACCCATCATCCGTGACAGCTGTCACTAATCATCACATCTGGTATAAAAGCAGGAAGACACCTCCACCAAACTGCCGAGATATCATCTTCATCTGGAGGTAATACTCTCAGCCTTTTTGTGAGATTTATAAATCTGTTATTGTGAGTGTTTGCAGGAGAACCGGTCGTTTTTGCGGAGGCTGTGCAAGACGGCGCTCCTTTTCATCTGAGACCGCTGCAACGTGTTGAGTGAGAGGTGGAGGTGGCATTCCCACCATTGTTACTGGGTGTTCACACACCCACCCTTTGACTGTCTTTTGCTTTCTGCCAGCAGTACCAGATCCGACACGCCGGGAAGGTGGCCACCTGGGGACTCCGGGACTTGGCGGCTCCAGTATTGCTCAGGTTCAGGTGGCGGTGGAAATCGTGTGGTTCCGGTTCGTTTCCAGACGGGCGTCTCCTATCGTCGAGCCTGCCCACATGACACCTTTATTAATTGACTGTTGCACATTCTGAATCTGCTGTGTTTGGTTGTGACATTCACAACAGTAAAGTGTTATAATTTGACTCCTTCCATTGTCCGTTCATTTACGCCCCCTGTTGTGGGTCCGTGTCACTACACTTTCCCAACAAGATTAGGTTGTTTTCTCGACATTCACTGAGCATTTGATGATGTATCGGTTCATTCTATCAAGGTAGCTCTGCAGTCCTAACCTATGAACAGCACTGTAACCAGATGGATTGTTGCCATGCTTCAATGTGGAAGGGCAACGACTTCCCTTGGTGACAGTACAGTGATGATGGCAGTGACGTGTGGGTGCCCTCAAGAAGGGGTTATCTCTCCTCATTGCTGGTTACTTGTTGTGGACAGCCTTTTCACTGATTTAAATAATCTGTAAACCCAAGGGTATGCAGATGATTTCGCTTTCTTGAGGGATACTGTTTGAGCACCGTTTCAGAACTCATGCAGAATCCCTCAGGATAGTAGAGAAGTGGTGTGTGTCCAACAGTTTGTCTGTGAATCCACACAAAACAGTTATGTCCTCTTCACAACTAAGAGAACCCCATTCAGTCTAGTTCTACCAAAATTGATTGGTACTGAGGTAAGACTGTCTGAGTCGGTTAAGTTCCTTGGTGTCTATTTAGAAAACAAATTTAACTGTAAGAAACACGTAACTGAGAAATATCATAAGGCAATTCTCAATTTACATCAGTGCCGTCGTATTGTTGGATGAAGATGGGGTGTTAGGCCCAATGTAATGAGATGGATCTACACTTTAATGTTAAGACCCATACTAAGTTATGTTGCGATCGTTTGGTGGATCAGAGTGGAGCTGTGAGGTTTATGCTGACTCATGTTCAAAGAGTGGCATGCCTTTGCATCACAGGTGCCCCCAGGACAACACCAACAGCAGCTTTAGAAGTACCTCTGAACTTAGCCCCTCTGGACCTCTACACTGTTGAAGAGGCAATCTCTATGTTAGTAAGGCTGCACCACTTGGGCAAGTGGCAAAGATGAGCAGATGCCAGTCATACCTTAGTCAGGGAAAGAATATCAGTGGATCTTCTGCTTATTACTTTCCCATGAGATAGGGTAGGAAAAATATATTCTTTTGTGAATAAACTTAGTACAATGATAACAGGGGGAGAGTCATGGTCAGACCCGGCTCTGAACACAACCTCACCTGTAATCACTTGTTTTAGAGACGGATCATTGATCAGGGGGAAGCCAGAACTGGAGTGTTAATACAACATGACAGTCTGACACAGGAAAACACCTTTGTACTGGGCAGATTCAGGCTGAGGTGTTTGCTGTCATTCAGTGTGTGGAGCTGCTGATTAACCTCAGTTTTAGAGGTAAGAGTTTTTATTTACTCAGATAGTCAGGTGTGTATAAGAGCCGTTAAAGGGCCACTCTACACATGTGCCCAGGCATTTAACACACTGGGAGACACTAATGATGTAGTTATATTGTGGGTACCTGGTCAAACAGGCGTTCCAGGTAATGAGAGAGCGGACTAGCTCACAAAGTCAGGGAGCTCAACTAAATTTGTGGGTCCAGAGACCACTGTAGGGGTGTCAACTGCTGTGCAGAAGATTGCCATCCAGAACTGGATCATGAAGCAGCACCACAAACATTGCCAACACTTGAGTGACTGCAGGCAGGCAAGACAGCTCGTGGAAGGACCAAACATAAGATTTTTGAGGGAGCTAATTGGCCTGCCTAGAATAATAAGTACAGTAGTTAGGACTCTCACAGGTCACAACCTCTTGAACAGACATAGACTGGTAATAAGACTCCAACAGGTTAGTACATGTACAGCTTGTGGGGAGGAACCTGACACACCACTCCAATTTTTGGGCCAGTGTCCACCATTAGATAGACTGAGGCAGAGGTTTTGGGGTTCCTTTATTTTGGGACCTGACCAGATTAGGAAACTAAAGTTAAGAAATCTGGTATCCTTTATCAATGGTACCAAAACGGTTAAATAAGAAGGCTCATTTCGGGGGGAGCCTTGGGCCCTTTTGTGGCCCAAGCTCTGCTGAGCTGATAGTCCACTCCCACTTTCCTAATCTAACCTATCCTAAAGTAGTCACTAAAATGGATTTTAACAAATTTGTGAACAAAATTTGAGGAAAACGAACACCTGAAGTACATAGAAAAAGTTTTGGAACTTTTACTAAAACTCATGAAAGTTTGGAGCAAAACCATGTGTTGTATATTAATAAAAAAAATTTCAGCAAGGAAAATATGAACAAAATATTACAAACCTTGTATCAACATTTCAGTAACAAGACTTTCATTATTTCCACAAATGGAGCATTTTATATGAGTTGAAAAGTTTTGTTTTTCTCCTGAACCATGCCTTACTTTTGGAGGCTTGGTGCAGTGGTTTTGTTTAACTGCATACACACCTAAAGCCACTTTCCTCTAAAACTGAACTCGACAGCACATATACCCACAGTTACATCAGCCTTATGTCCCTGTAGACATCCTGTGCCTGCGTCAGGGCAAATTCCTGCCAAATGATACCCAAGCCTCTCAGCGGGTAACAGTAAACCCCTTAAAGTCTCAACTATACCTGTACAAACTTCTGAAATTCTACCACCTTGATCATTAACATTTGACTTTTGAAGTAAACACCTGCTGTGTCCTCACCGTGTGGTAACGGTGATAAAACATAATTATAACAGTTTATCTGTGTACTAATGAGCTGATTTTGTCAACTAAAACAACAATCCAAAGAGCCTTGACATTGGTGCAACAACAGCATAATGGGTGAAATGGGGGATATTTTAACAAATTACAGTTCTATATGATAATTTGGGGGGGGGGGGGGGGGGGTGCTCCAAACCAACTAATCCAACCAAAATCAAATAATTTCTTCCTATCAATAGCGCCAATGGACGTGCCAGGTTTGATCAAAACTGGAGTTGGTGATCTTAAGATATCATGCCTTCAGCTGTGGTAATTGTGGCCAATATCATCAAAATATTTTACCTGAATTACCACACATCATTCAAAACTGATTTATCATATCATTCTTCATTTTTAGAATTTGCAGCTCTTTTTATAGGGGTCATGCAGCATCCTGTGAGCTTTTTTTTAGTTCTCCATCCCAACTGTTGGGTTGTTTTGTTATTTTTAATAGGAGATATACATACAATTTAAAATATAAACAGCTCCATCAGCAACTGAATTAAAAAAAGGGTTTCTTTCTTACCCCTTGAGATTTCCTTAGCCGTGTCTGGTTGTCAGCTTGAATCCACAGGGAGTCAGCTTAAACCAAGGACCAGGCTAGCAAAACCACCACCCGTCTTCAGTCTACCCCCCCCACCTGCCTCTCCCTGAGGCCTTAAAAGGACAGAGAACTGCCTATATATAACCAGGATCCTTCAAGACTCAGTGCCACTCCAGCAATTAACAAAGTTTGCCAGTTTCAGTTTAAGTGCTAGTTGCTGGAATATTAGCATACATTAGCAGCCTATGCAAATGATTTGTAAGTCAACATTGAAAATGCTGAGACTGTGACTGTGGTGACGTCACAGGGCACTACGGGTGTAACTCAGGATTCAAAATAATTATTTATGCCTGAGGGCATAGCAGGCAATAGTTTGTGCCTGAAAACACACTTTATAATTGGCTCTGGTTAGTAGACTTATTCATTTTTTTAGCTTCAATAGCATAGCTACTTAATATATACCGTAATATTAAGTTGTAACTAAAACACTATTGTATTACACAGCGTATGTTCATCAAACTTTTAAAATGTATTCATGTACTCAAATAAATGTTCAAATCACACAGTACAGTCAGTTTCTCCTGCACTCTGGAACGTCTTGAGACTCTGTGTTACATGCTGATCTTTGGCCAGGGCCTATTTATAAAACCAGCTACAGTTACGGCTCCAACTATTTCTGATGCACTGGAGGAGCTCTGAAACACATTTTACATCTGAACAAAAATTGAATCATATGATGTGTGACGATGATAGAAGACTGTGAAGGGTGAAAAAACTGGCAATAATAGAAAATAAAGGACTGAAGAAAATAGAAGGATATGATGAGGTTATTTTTAGCCAAAGTCTGTGAACTTGTGGACATTGTCCAAAAAGTGACAGATGGTATTTGATGGAAGACATCTACATAAATCTTTATATATGACGTAGTTGGTGCTCTGTTGGGGTTTCAAAAGGCTGTACACACAAAAACAACAATGGTGCTACATTGCACTAAGAGTAGCTGTTTGGCTCATAATCATAGAAGAACCCCTTCTGGTGCCAAATCAAAAGTGGTTCCCTTATGATTACTTTTGGTGCCAAATCAGAAGTGGTTCCCCAATGATTACGAGCCAAAGAGCCACTTTTGTTCTATTTAGCACCATTTTTGTTTTGTGTTTTGCCCTGCCCCACTACTTTGGTCACTATATTAATGTGATTAAAAATGGATAGTGTCCTTGTCAAATAAACTCTGTCCAGAAATCAAAACCTGGTAAAATTAAAAACAGGAGGACAACAGTCCAGCAATCACAGAGAGTGAAGGAGAATAGCTCCACCTAAAGGAGACCAGCCTCTGTGCTGACTTGTTCTTAACGGTGTATGTTTTCCTCAAATTTTACTAATTTTCAGTTTTATGATTTTTAAACAGATAGTTAGGTTTAGCTGTTGTGGACTGTATGTGTGAATCAGTGTGGATGGTAGATATGTAATGGGAAATTTAAATTTATTTTTGTGCATTTACATATTTAGTACAAGTTCTTCTGCTCTGATATTAAGTAATCATCCCCCATCTTCACAATGAATAAATAAAGTATTATTAATTAATAATGAAGATAAATAAATATATTAAGATATTAAGTAATCATGCTTCCTATCCTCACCAAAAAAAATGAAAGAAAAAAAAAATCCATTTTCACTTTATTTCTAAACATACTTTAAATTCTGAATTTAAAATTAACGGGCGCCAAAAATTCTTACCAGGACTATAGATTTAATGTGCTGGGTCTAGACAAGGGGTCTGCAACCTTTTATTTGTCCATTATTTATACAGATAGTTTCACTGAGATATGAAGTCTCATTCTCAAGAGAGACTTGGTTCGGTCAGATGTATAATAAAACAAACAACAAATAGTTACAGACAGAGATATAATATGCAGTGTCGGTATAAAAGCCCCAAATGGAACAGATTAAAATACTAACAACAGGAACAAGTTTCCAGGTATTTTTCAAGTGCCCTTAAAATAAGTTTGAAATCCTCCAGTGGAGTCAAACTGGACAACTTCAGATCCTGTAGTAAAGTGTTCCAGGGTGAACAGGCAGAGTAAGAAAAAGCCTTTTTGGCAAGCTCTGTACATACTGACGGGACACTGAAAGCAATAAAGGCCTGGAAGTGCAGGCTAAGACGACACTGTAGGAGGAGATATACGACGGCAACAGTCCAGGGATTGATTTGTAAATGAAATTGTACCAATGCAAAAGTCTACATATGGATAGTGATGACCAATTGACCAGAAAATAGAAAGTACAGTGGTGAGCGAGATGTTTACAGCTGCATCTTAAAGCTCCATGGTAAACAGTGCCCAACATCTGTAGAGAGCCGGCAGAAGCATTCAATGTCACCATAATCAAGAACTGCTGAGAAAGTTGCAGCTACAAGCCGTTTACTGGTGTTGAACGTAAAACATAATTTGTTCCTGAAGAAGAAACAGAGTTTTAGCTTCAGCTTCTTTACAAAGGTTTTTACTATGGGATTTAAAGTCACTTAGGATTCCTAGATATTTATAGGAAGCCACAAACTTTACTGTCATTCTTGCCCCATCTCCCACCAAATAAATCTCATCTGGAGCTGAAAAACATATTTGACCTACAAGTATTAAAACAAATAAAGATAACACAGATTAGAAAGTTTTTACATATATAAACTATAGGTTTTTTTTTTGTTTGTTTGTATGTTTACAACCCCAAATCAGAAAAAGTTGGGATGATATGCAATATGATGTAGAAAAACCATGCAGTTTTCCATACATTTTGCCTGACTTCGCTTTCACTGTAGACAGTATGAACCAAAGATATTTCACATTTTGTGTAATAAACTTTGTTTCATTTGTTAATATACATTCATTCCTGCTTTTAAGTCCTGCAACACATTCCAAAGAAAGCTGGGATGGCTCAGTTTATTCAAAATACAATTCTATCAGGATTAAATCATCACTTTCACAACTAGTTTTCTTGAGAGGAGTCAGTAGATGGACACATGAACATTTCCAAGTCACTGGATATGGATTGGACTTCATTTCAAACAACTAATGGTAAATCTGTGTCAGGTAGGTAGTTCTCAAAAATGGAGTGACCATGCTGGAAGGAGAGTGAGGGAAGCCACCAAGACACCCAAGACAGCTCTGAACGAATTAGTCTTGTGTGGATGTGAGTGGAGAAACTGGGAATGGTGCAACTTTTTAAATTTGCATTTTATGTATTTGGGGTTGTACATGTTGTATTTATGACATTACAGAACTTTTTTTATGTTGTTAGAACAAATGAAAACATCAAACTTCTAAAGAGGATAAAGTACACTGGCAATTGCGGACATGCATTGAAATAAACAGAACAGAAGAACACAAGCTTATTTGAATCCTTACTTATATTTCTGGAAAATGAATAAAATAAGAGGTCACTTTGAAATAAATAAAGCACATGGTTGCATCCTAATACTTCAAAAGTAAACATAAAAACAGACCAGTTTCTTTATGACAAATTCATTTCAGTGTGACATCATCCTCTTGCAGTTTTTTCCAACACTGCCAATGATTTTAAAAATCCTGTTTAGAAAATTTCAGTAGGATTTACCGAAATTGTCTTTCACTTTTGTTTGTGATCAAATGAGGCCCTCTACTGGCTATATAGTTGCAAGTGATCAATGTGCAGAAAATGAAACAAGATAGAACCTTTCTAAAATACTCACATTCACTCATCTTCAATCGTTACTTAAATTTAAAGGCATGGCTGTTATATAGTTTTAACTATACTTCTTTGTTTTTATTCACATTTTGTACATTTTAGTTGTTTGAGACATGCCCATTTATAAGCCTGGGGACAAGCAAGATAATTCCCTTCATTTTGTTCTTTTGACATGGTTAATTTTATAATTTATTTTATGAGCCATTACTTGAAAGAAACCCCTGGGCACACTATAAACTCATATGTCAGGCCTGTCCTAGTGAATTTAAATTGTGATGTGTGGTTGCAGATTCTTCTGCAAAGTGAGCTGACTGATTGTGTACTTGTATTGTGGTAAATTAAGGATGCAGCACGCAGAATAAATCGAACCCTAATCTGGATTCTGAAACTGGACTTTTCAGCCAGTTCTTCTTATGTCTAGTTCACTTAATTTGGGACATTTAACACAAACATATCACCAAAAATATGATAAAGAAATGAATGTTTCCATCAAGATGCTGTGAGAATAATCCACATTTTATCTGGAGGCTCTGTCAAAATCATATATACAACCCCTGGCAAAAATTATGGAATCACCGGCCTTGGAGGATGTTCATTCAGTTGTTTAATTTTGTAGAAAAAAAGCAGATCACAGACATGACACAACTAAAGTCATTTCAAATGGCAACTTTCTGGCTTTAAGAAACACTATAAGAAATCAGGGAAAAAAAATTGTGGCAGTCAGTAACGGTTACTTTTTTAGACCAAGCAGAGGGAAAGAAATATGGAATCACTCAATTCTGAGGAAAGAATTATGGAATCACCCTGTAAATTTTCATCCCCAAAACTAACACCTGCATCAGATCAGATCTGCTCGTTAGTCTGCATCTAAAAAGGAATGATCACACCTTGGAGAGCTGTTGCACCAAGTGGACTGACATGAATCATGGCTCCAACACGAGACATGTCAATTGAAACAAAGGAGAGAATTATCAAACTCTTAAAAGAGGGTAAATCATCATGCAATGTTGCAAAAGATGTTGGTTGTTCACAGACAGCTGTGTCTAAACTATGGACCAAATACAAACAACATGGGAAGATTGTTAAAGGCAAACATACTGGTAGACCAAGGAAGACATCAAAGCGTCAAGACAGAAAACTTAAAGCAATATGTCTCAAAAATCGAAAATGCACAACAAAACAAATGAGGAACGAATGGGAGGAAACTGGAGTCAATGTCTGTGACTGAACTGTAAGAAACCGCCTAAAGGAAATGGGATTTACATACAGAAAAGCTAAACGAAAGCCATCATTAACACCTAAACAGAAAAAAACAAGGTTACAATGGGCTAAGGAAAAGCAAACGTGGACTGTGGATGACTGGATGAAAGTCATATTCAGTGATGATGTTGTGTGTTGGGGGGGTGTGGCTGGACATTTTGGTGTTCTTTTCTTTTCTTTGCTCTCCAGGTGGTATGAAAACTGATTTGTCTGTGGAGAAGGTGCTGGCTGAAGAGTCCTTCACCCTCATCAACATTATGTGCAGCACCTGTGGATGGTGCTCACATGCAACCTTAAAGACTTTCAGCTGAAGCAGATAATTAGATGCCGTTCTGCATTTAAGCCATGTGTGATTCAAGCAGAATTGCCGGGAACTCGACCTTGTGATGTTCGTTTGTGAGACGCTGAGGACCGCGCCTGGGTTTGACACATCGTGCCTGTGAAGCAGGAAGGGTGAGGGACACATGCTGTCAGCACACATCAGAGGTGATTAATTGTTTGACTACTTGTTGATAGTAACTTGGTATTTTGTTACGCAGTAGATTTGAATTGTGATGAGAATTGTGCAGCTCGCTTCTCACTGCTGTGGCGTGCGGACAACTGATCCTCCACCTGTTGTGAGAAGCTGCTCATTTACATAAAGCTTAAATACAGACCTGAATGTGTTGCTGATAGTGTGTGCCTTTTGAAGGATATTGCTTGTAACTGCTGACTTACCTCACCTCTTCTATCCTTCGCAGAGAGTCGGTTTGTCGTGTCCACCTGGGGGGTGTTTGGCGGTAAAGTGAGTCCAGAAGCGCAGGGCTTCGATCCTTTTAGGCGCTGGAGAGCGTGCCAGCCTTCACTCCACCAGACTGACGCATCTTTTGTTTATACACTTTGTTTTGCACCAGAGGTGAAAGAAATAAATTGTTTTGTTATTGGAACCACTTTCTGGTTATTTTAGCGCTGGGTTCCGTCAGACGCAGGTCCACTCCTCAACCCGCGTCGACACATAACAGTAGTTCCCGGCCATTCCATAATGGACCCAGCGGCAGAGGCGGTTCCTTTCGCCGAAAAAGTTCAAGAACACTTGGAGAAAATATGGGAGCAATTACAGCATCTCGCAAACCAAATTAAACAAACAGACGCCCGTGTTACGGAGCTTGCAGCGCAAGCCGTTCCGCTTCCTGCTGCTCCAGCTGCAGCACCATCGATACCGGTGCAGATAACTCCGTCACCCAGAGATTCGGCGTCCGAACCGATTATTTGTCATCCGGAGCCTTATGCGGGAGACGTTGAAGCCTGTGCTTCGTTTTTGATGCAATGTTCTCTGGTTTTTGCTCAGCGACCGGCTTCCTTCTCTTCTGATGGGAGCCGTGTTTCATATGTGACAAATTTGCTCCGAGGTGACGCTTTAGCTTGGGTCACAGCGTTGTGGAGTAACAACTCGCCATTGTTAGGATCCTTTAAGGATTTCTCCCGCGAGTTCCGACTGGTTTTTGACCATCCGGTGAAAATAAATACCGTTGCCCAACGGTTGCTGAATCTCAGACAGGGGAGGCGGAGTGCGGCGGAGTATTCCATGGACTTCCGGATTTTTTCTGCTCAGTCAGGTTGGAACGCCGCAGCTTTACGAGGAGTGTTTGTAGATGGGTTAAATGAGTCATTAAAAGACGAGCTGGCAGTCCGTGACGAGCCAAACGATTTAGATGAGCTAATATCGGTGATTCGTCTAGATGATCGGATGAAGGAGCGTGGACGCGAGAGAGGGCAGCCATCAGAGCGGGTTTTTTCGTCTCGGGGCTTTCCCCGACACAGATCTGGGCCGCCTCTTCTTCGCCCCACTGAGGCTCCTCCGACGGGACCTCTGGCTCCTCTTGCAGACGAGCCCATGCAGCTCGGACGAGCAGAGACCACTGTATTGCCCCGACATATAAGCGTCAAGAAAAATAATGGTGACGTATCTCCAGGTGTTCTGGGCCAGGCGAAATAACACACACAAAAAAAAAAAAAAAAAAAAAAACTTGTAGGGGTTATAATTTGTTTGGGGAGTCAGAGGCGTGTCTGGTGGAGTGAACGTTAGGCGGTTAGAAGCCCGTCTGGGCTCACTTGATCGTTATTTTTTATGTGTATTTAGGTATTTTCTGTTTGGGGTTTGGGGTCGTTTTGTTTTGTTGTTTTTTATTTCCCTATATCCCTAACCCCAACCTCACTTGCCCCAAGACCGTTCGTCTTGTGGGTTGTGGGGTGGTGCAGGTTGGTCACGCTGAGCATTCTCAGAAGACCTCTGCACCTAGGGGGGGGGTTGTTAGGGGCGTTTTTCTTGGTTTGGTTAGGGCCCGGTTCCACTCCAGCCTCGGTGAGCCTTTGTACCGTTCGTCATTGGTGTTGCTAGGGTGTGGTGCAGCGGGAACATACCTCAGTCGGAGGGGTGGGCCGATCTGTTGCCGTTCGCCATTTGGTAGTTCCACCCCTCCCGAGAGGCTGGGGTATGGTCGAGTTGGGGCACCGGACGTATTTCCGGTTTTCCGCTGCGCCTTGGGGTTGGGGCTGGGTTAGTTTTTCCTGTTCCCTTCCCCGGCTTGATGTTTTGAGCCGTTCACCAAAATTGAGCCGCCGAGGGGCTCTGGGAGGGACCTGGGGTCTTTCGGGGTGCCGTGGGAAGGTAACAGGGTTTAACGGTTGTTTTATTTGCCCCCGGGGTTGTTTAAGGTAGTCCTCCGGGGGTTGGACTTTGAGTTTGTTTTGTTTCCTTCCGGGTTCCACCTCCAGGGTTGATGGGACGGTCCTCTGGGGGGGAATTGGCTTGTGGGGCCGACTAGCCAGGTGTGGCCGTGTCTGGGGTTCCGGGGTTGTGGGGAGGGTGCCTCCTGGGGTTTGATGGTACGGTCCTCTGGGGGGCGCCGTTTGCTCCATGTATACCTGGGGACCTTTGTGGGATTCCGGTTCTGGCTATTCCTCCTGGAACCGGCGGTAAAGGCCTTCTGGGGGGGGTTGGGCTCTGCAGGTCGTTCTGGGGGGGTTGTTTGTTATTTTTCTTTTATGCATTTATGTTTGTATTGTGTTTGTGGGGCTGTGTTGGGTTTTTGCGTTTGGGAGTTTTTCTTTTCTTCCCGGGGTTGGATGGGACGGTCCCCTGGGGAGGTTTTGGGTGGGTTTTATGTTTTTTCCTGTGTGTTGGATTGTACTGGGGACTGTTTTGGGGTTTTTGTTGATGCCAGCCGGCCTTCCAGCTGCGGTGCCCTGTCCTGCTGTCTGTGGTGGACCTTGGGAGCGTTGTGCTGTCTGCTTCCTGACGAGGACGCCGGAGGGAGGTGCTGTTCTCGGGCCTTGTCTGTTCGGTCGCCGGGAGGCTTCCCGTTAAAGGGGGGGTACTGTTGTGTGTTGGGGGGTGTGGCTGGACATTTTGGTGTTCTTTTCTTTTCTTTGCTCTCCACGTGGTATGAAAACTGATTTGTCTGTGGAGAAGGTGCTGGCTGAAGAGTCCTTCACCCTCATCAACATTATGTGCAGCACCTGTGGATGGTGCTCACATGCAACCTTAAAGAATTTCAGCTGAAGCAGATAATTAGATGCCGTTCTGCATTTAAGCCATGTGTGATTCAAGCAGAATTGCCGGGAACTCGACCTTGTGATGTTCGTTTGTGAGACGCTGAGGACCGCGCCTGGGTTTGACACATCGTGCCTGTGAAGCAGGAAGGGTGAGGGACACATGCTGTCAGCACACATCAGAGGTGATTAATTGTTTGACTACTTGTTGATAGTAACTTGGTATTTTGTTACGCAGTAGATTTGAATTGTGATGAGAATTGTGCAGCTCGCTTCTCACTGCTGTGGCGTGCGGACAACTGATCCTCCACCTGTTGTGAGAAGCTGCTCATTTACATATAGCTTAAATACAGACCTGAATGTGTTGCTGATAGTGTGTGCCTTTTGAAGGATATTGCTTGTAACTGCTGACTTACCTCACCTCTTCTATCCTTCGCAGAGAGTCGGTCTGTCGTGTCCACCTGGGGGGTGTTTGGCGGTAAAGTGAGTCCACAAGCGCCGGGCTTCGATCCTTTTAGGCGCTGGAGAGCATGCCAGCCTTCACTCCACCAGACTGACGCATCTTTTGTTTATACACTTTTTTTTGCACCAGAGGTGAAAGAAATAAATTGTTTTGTTATTGGAACCGCTTTCTGGTTATTTTAGCGCTGGGTTCCGTCAGACGCAGGTCCGCTCCTCAACCCGCGTCGACACATAACAGATGAATCTCGAATCTGCATTGGGCAAGGTGATGATGCTGGAACTTTTGTTTGGTGCCGTTCCAATGAGATTTATAAAGATGACTGCCTGAAGAGAACATGTAAATTTCCACAGTCATTGATGATATGGGGCTGCATGTCAGGTAAAGGCACTGGGGAGATGGCTGTCATTACATCATCAATAAATGCACAAGTTTACGTTGATATTTTGGACACTTTTCTTATCCCATCAATTAAAAGGATGTTTGGGGATGATGAAATCATTTTTCAAGATGATAATGCATCTTGCCATAGAGCAAAAACTGTGAAAACATTCCTTGCAAAAAGACACATAGGGTCGAAGAAAATGGTCCATGACAAGGCTCCAACCTGCAAAGCTGATCTGGCAACAGCAATCAGAGAAAGTTGGAGCCAGATTGATGAAGAGTACTGTTTGTCACTCATTAAGTCCATGCCTCAGAGACTGCAAGCTGTTATAAAAGCCAGAGGTGGTGCAACAAAATACTAGTGATGTGTTGGAGCGTTCTTTTGTTTTTCATGATTCCATAATTTTTTCCTCAGAACTGAGTGATTCCATATTTTTTTCCCTCTGCTTGGTCTAAAAAAGTAACCGTTACTGACTGCCACAATTTTTTTTCCTGATTTCTTATAGTGTTTCTTAAAGCCAGAAAGTTGCCATTTGAAATGACTTTAGTTTTGTGTCATGTCTGTGATCTGCTTTTTTTCTACATAATTAAACAACTGAATGAACATCCTCCAAGGCCAGTGATTCCATAATTTTTGCCAGGGGTTTTGTCTATCACTCAACAAAAATATAAACGCAACACTTTTGGTTTTGCTCCCATTTTGTATGAGATGAACTCAAAGATCTAAAACTTTTTCCACATACACAATATCACCATTTCCCTCAAATATTGTTCACAAACCAGTCTAAATCTGTGATAGTGAGCACTTCTCCTTTGCTGAGATAATCCATCCCACCTCACAGGTGTGCCATATCAAGATGCTGATTAGACACCATGATTAGTGCACAGGTGTGCCTTAGACTGTCCACAATAAAAGGCCACTCTGAAAGGTGCAGTTTTGTTTTATTGGGTGGGATACCAGTCAGTATCTGGTGTGACCACCATTTGCCTCATGCAGTGCAACACATCTCCTTCGCATAGAGTTGATCAAGTTGTCAATTGTGGCCTGTGGAATGTTGGTCCACTCCTCTTCAATGGCTGTGCGAAGTTGCGACGACGAACTGGAGTCAGGTCGAGACCCCGATGAGGACGACGAGCATGCAGATGAGCTTCCCTGAGACGGTTTCTGACAGTTTGTGCGGAAATTCTTTGGTTATGCAAACTGATTGTTTCAGCAGCTGTCCGAGTGGCTGGTCTCAGACGATCTTGGAGGTGAACATGCTGGATGTGGAGGTCCTGGGCTGGTGTGGTTACACGTGGTCTGCGGTTGTGAGGCTGGTTGGATGTACTGCCAAATTCTCTGAAACGCCTTTGGAGACGGCTTATGGTAGAGAAACATTCAATACACGAGCAACAGCTCTGGTTGACATTCCTGCTGTCAGCATGCCAACTGCAGGCTCCCTCAAATCTTGCGACATCTGTGGCATTGTGCTGTGTGATAAAACTGCACCTTTCAGAGTGGCCTTTTATTGTGGGCAGTCTAAGGCACACCTGTGCACTAATCATGGTGTCTAATCAGCATCTTGATATGGCACACCTGTGAGGTGGGATGGATTATCTCAGCAAAGGAGAAGTGCTCACTATCACAGATTTAGACTGGTTTGTGAACAATATTTAAGGGAAATGGTGATATTGTGTATGTGGAAAAGGTTTTAGATCTTTGAGTTCATCTCATACAAAATGGGAGCAAAACCAAAAGTGTTGCGTTTATATTTTTGTTGAGTATATATACACACAAGGTCTATTAGAAAACTAACCGGCAGTTTTATAAAAAAAAACTATATGGATTTGAATCACGTGCAATTACACCAGACATGCTTGAACCCCCGTGCGCATGCGTGAGTTTTTTCACGCATGTCGGTGACGTCAGTCGCCTGTCGGCAGGCTTTGAGTGAGCACTGGTCCAGCCCTCTCGGCTGAAATCCTTTGTCTGACACGCTGCTGGAGACGGCGCGCGTTGCTTTATCAAAATTTTTTCAGGACCTGTGAGGGATATCCGAGTGGACACTATTTGAGAAATTCAGCTGGTTCTCGGTGAAAAGTTTAACGGCTGATGAGAGATTGTGGAGTTTCTTTCGCTTTAAGGACAGCTCACAAAGCGGATCGGCGTGGCGCGGTCGGAGGTGGCGTCCGTCTGGCTGTTTCAAGCTGAAAACGTCCACATTTCAGGCTCTGTTCACCCAAGTCATCGTCAGAGAACAGAGAAGTTTCAGAAGAAGTCGGCATGAGGAGTTTATGCGGACATTCCACTGTTAAAGGAGATTTTGTAATGAAAGAACATGCGGGCAAATTCGCCGAGTCGGTTCCGTGACGACGACGCAAATCCGTCTGCGCCGCGACAGGAAAAACACCTCCGTGTTGAAAACCATTTGTAAAATTCAGGCGGCTTTTGATGGCTTTCAACAAGTGAGTATCTGAGAAATTGTTTAACAGCTTGGGCATGTTCCAACTTGTCCGTTAAGGTTTCCAACATGGAGGTGTTTTTCCTGTCACGACAAGCGGTCGGGTCCGGCCCGACATGCAAATCTGCCCGCACGTTCTTTCATTACAAAATCTCATTTAACAGTGGAATGTCCGCATAAACTCCTCATGCCGACTTCTTCTGAAACTTCTCTGTTCTCTGACGATGACTTGGGTGAACAGAGCCTGAAATGTGGAAGTTTTCAGCTTGAAACAGCGAGACGCCGCCGCCTCAGAGCGCAGATCGGCGTCAGGCGCTGTGGGCCGTCCTTAAAGCGACACTTACAGACCAAAATCTCTCATCAGCTGTTAAAATTTTTTACCGAAAACCAGCTGAATTTATCGAATGGTGTCCACTCAGTTGTGCCTTACAGTTTTTGAAAAAATTTTGATCAAACAAAGCAGCAGTCTCTGAGCCATTCCTAAACAATGAAACAATCAACGAGAGGGTGGGCGACTCCTCACTCAAAGACTGCCCACAGGCGAATGACGTAACCGACAGGCGTGAAAAAACTCTCGCATGCCCATGAGGGTTCAAGCATGTCTGATGTAATCACACGTGATTCAAATCCATATGGTTTTTGAAAAAATAATAAGGTCGGATACTTTTCTAACAGACCTCGTATATATATATATATATATATATATATATATATATATATATATATATATATATATATATATATATATATATATATATTTATTTTATTTTTTTTTATTTTTTTTTACTAGAATGGGCACTCAGAGATACCAAATTGAGACCAATTCAGCAAATTAATTTTTTTGTGATTAAAAAAAAAATAAATCATAATCATTATCATAATCTATGGCCTTGACATTTGATTATGTCTGTTCAAAACTGATCCACTTTATTTATGACTAACACCAAACCCTTTCACTGTAGGGGAATCTCCACCAGGGCTGCCCTTTGTCACCGGTTCTGTTCATTACCTTTATGGACAGAATTTCTAGGCACAGCCAGGGTGTAGAGGGGGTCCATTTTGGGAACCACAGAATCTCGTCTCTGTTGCTTGCGGAAGATGTGGTTCTGTTGGCTTCGTCAAATCAGGACCTTCAGCGTGCACTGGAGCGGTTTGCAGCTGAGTGTGAAGCATCCGGGATGAAAATCAGCACCTCCAAATCTGAGGCCATGGTTCTCGACTGGAAAAAGGTGCCTTGCCCTCTTCAGGTCGGTGGAGTGTCCTTGCCTCAAGTGGAGGAGTTTAAGTATCTCGGGGTCTTGTTCGTGAGAGAGGGACGGATGGAGTGTGAGATCGACAGACAGATCAGTGCAACATCTGCAGTGATGCGGTCGCTGTATCGAACCGTCGTGGTGAAGAGAGAGCTGAGCAGGGGGGCAAAGCTCTCGATTTACCGATTGATCTACGTTCTGACCCTCACCTATGGTCATGAGATTTGGCTCATGACCAAAAGAACAAAATCGCAAGTACAAGCGGCCGAGATGAGTTTCCTCCGCAGGGTGGCTGGGCGCTCCCTTAGAGATAGGGTGAGGAGCTCGGTCACTCAGGAGGAGCTCGGAGACAAGCCGCTGCTCCTCCACGTCGAAAGGAGCCAGCTGAGGCGGCTTGGGGATCTTTTTCGGATGCCCCCTGGACGTCTCGCTAGAGAGGTGTTCCGGGCATATCCCATCTGGAGAAGGCCCTGGTGAAGACCCAGGACACTCTGGAGGGACTACGTCTTGAAGCTGGCTTGGGAACGCCTTGGGGTTCCCCCAGAGGAGCTGGGGGAGGTGTGTGTGGATCGGGAGGTGTGGGCGGCTTTGCTTGAGCTGCTGCCCCCGCGACCCGACCTCGGATGAAGCGGAAGAAAATGGATGGATGGATGGATGGATGGGACTCTCAACATGTGACGGGCAGAATTCACCATACTGACTGCTCCTTTATCTGTTCTCTGATCTGTGTACATGCCCAGATGTGCAGAGCACAAACAATGTGTCCCATGGCCTGTATGTATGAACATGCCGAGGCATGCAATGTGTGTTCTATGCATACAAAGGTCTCTGTTTCCAGCTATGCAAATGGAAAGCTGTCACCAACAAACTGGTTTGAACATGTGCAGAGAAGGGACCCAGGGTATATAGGGAGAAGGATGCTGAGGATGGAGCCACCAGGCAGGAGGAAAAGAGGGAGGGCAAAGAAGAGATTTATGGATGTGGTGAGAGAGGACATGCAGGTGGTTGGTGTGACAGAGGAAGATACAGAGGACAGGGTGAGATGGAAACGATTGATCTGCTGTGGGGACCCCTAACGGGAACAGTGGAAAGAAGAAGCATATTGATGTTTCCTATCTTTCCCCCTGCATGGATGACCTGCATTGCTTGATACATGGGGCAATACACTGACTTGTGTAAAACACATAAAAAGGCCTCTGTTTCCCTGTGTATTCCTGAATGCATACAGGGGTTTCAGCCCCGTGGGTGTTTTCCTGCTGGGTGCGGCCGAGCTGTATATAAGATCTGTGACTTGTGTAAAATACAACCACGAGTACTACTACAAAGCGATGAACATGTAGAAATAACATGAGAAATAAACGGCGCACACTTGCATTGCCAAAATGTCTCCTTCATTCATCACAACTTGTACACCACCATATTTAATCCATATTGGCTACAAACTGTGTGAGTTACAAACTTATGACCTTGAGTTGCATCTTTCAAAGACCCAAGGTCATGCGATAAAAAGACAGGAGGTCATATGAGTTCATATTAGTGTTTAATATTAATCAAATAATTTGCTGATTGATAAAAGCTTAGAATAACCTCCCTCATCCTTGTTGGTGGAGGAGGTCTACCAGAAAAATGTGTTTTTTGGGTAGTAATTACATAATTTCATCATATCTCTGTGATGTTATCATGACATCACTCACAACATTTGAATACAAAATACAAAATATGATACAAATACAATACAATACAAATGATTTATCAGTTGATACAATTCTTCCAATTTATCTCTATTCCTATCTGCTGTCAAGTTTCTTGGGACATGTATTTTTTGAGACTTTGACATTGATCACCCAAATAATATTCATTCTACAAATAAATTGGTTGAAATATCCAATCCCTGTTTTGATATGTGTCCAATCAAGTTCTTGTTCAAAACAAACAATCCAGATTGTTAACACTGTAATCTAACAACAGATTGGTTTGGTTGTTTCAACAGATACGTTGGTTAGCCTGTGTTCTCGATGTGCATACACAGGTATGGGCCTTGTGCTTTGTTATTCACAAACCTAAATAAATAAATAAATCTGCTGTTTCAGACATTTAATTATTGTACCATCCACAGAATTTAAGCAAACTAGTGAATAATTATGCTGTGTTCTGCTGGTGGAACACACACACACACACACACACACACAGACAACTGTGTGTACAGAGCACAGTGTCTTTGTGTCAAACAGTGTGACATCAATGGCATTAATGATCATGAGTTGCACCAAAAAAGTGCTCTGGTCCACCTGTTACACATGGAAACATTTAAGGAACAAGTACAAAGTAAACTGTTAACTGTTTCCATATACCCAATGTTTACAATTTTTTTTTTTTAATTCTCTGTACAAGACAGCAGCCACATCTCAGCTGCTGGAACAGCAGTCTGTCAAGCACAATGTTAATGCAACAAAATACAGAAGCAGTCAGCACCCACTGAATTTCCTTTGACCTTAATAAATGATGTTGCATCTACATGTTCTGTCCCACAATTTTGTGCACTCAGGTGGACAAACGCCGAATTGAATATTCACCAAGGCAAACTAAATGACTAACATGCTGTTTTGCACATTTGAAAGAAGCAATCCTC
Organism: Thalassophryne amazonica; assembly: GCF_902500255.1. Taxonomy (NCBI): domain Eukaryota; kingdom Metazoa; phylum Chordata; class Actinopteri; order Batrachoidiformes; family Batrachoididae; genus Thalassophryne; species Thalassophryne amazonica. Next base: position 85,561,375 of record NC_047104.1, read on the forward strand.
AGTGCCCTCTGTTACTAAATCAGAATGCACATTTTATATTTATTTGTTTGATTGTTTGTTTTCTTTGTAGTGCTGTAGTATATGCACACATTTTTGTGTGCAAGTGCACATTACCATTGTGCTTTCTGGAGGCAGTGGTATGGTTTCCCTTTCCATCTTGTCTGATTTGTTTTACACACTTGGTAACCTCGTCATGCAGCCCCAATCCAAACTCACTGTCAACATGTCGTACGTCATCACACTAATTACAGCATCTCTTATAACATGACTCTCTGCATTTGTTCCTCGTCTGAACATCACTGATCCACACATCTTCTAGCACTTCCTTGTGAGAGTTTTCTTACTGAGTTTTAGTCTCTTTCATGTTCCACTTTGGACTGCCTTGCCAACCATGTTTTTTTTGTTTTGTTTTGTTATTTTGCCTCTGGCTTTGAATCCCATGAATTGGAGTCTTTGTGAGACCAGTAGCTGTGTCTTTTGTCTATTATTTATCATGCATCGTGCGCTAAACTGCTTTTGTGTGGATTGTGCCACCCCTTCACTCATATCCCAATTTTGTTGAGTGCTGTACTTTCAGATTTCTTGTCAGAGGTGATTTTTGGTTCTACCCTGCAGTGCCCATTGCTGTCCAAAATAAATGCTGTCTTTGTCTGGAGTGAATTTTTGTCTTTTTACAGTGCCCTCCATTACCTCTAAACAAGCTTGCTTTTGTCAGTAGGAGAGTTTTTGTTGGTCTTTTGCAGTTCCCACTGCTGCTTACATTGAATGTGGCTTTGTCAAGAGGTGTATTTGTTCATATTTGCAGTGTCCTCTGTTGCTCCACATTACCTAGCTATGCTCTGCTCAAATAAACTGTTTTATTCTCAAGATCCGAGTATGTTCACTGCAAAGAGTTCACCTGTCTGGTCTCTTAACAGTTTTGACACATGCAAACCTGTAGTAGACTGCATCCAGAAAGTATTCAGAGCACTGCACTTTTTGTTCTGCGACAGCCTTATTCCAAAATTGATTAAATTAATTTTTTTCCTCAGAATTGTACACACAATAGCTCATAATGACAATGTGAACAATGCTATTTTGAGATTTTGGTACATTTATTTAAAATAAATAAATAAGAAATCACACGTATATAAGTATTCACAGCTTTTGCTATGAAGCTCAAAATTGAGCTCAGGTGCATCCTGTTTCCACTGATCATCCTTGAGATGCTTCTACAGCTTAATTGGAGTCCACAACGGGTAAATTCAGTTGATTGGACATGATTTGGAAAGACACACACCTGTCTATATATAAGGTCCCACAGTTGCCAGTGCATGTCAGAGCACAAACCAAGCATGAAGTCAAAGGGTACAGGAACATTTCTACTGCTTTTAAGGTCCCAATGAGCACAGTGGCCTCCATCATCCATAAATGGAAGGAGTTGGGATCCACTAGAACTCTTCTTAGAGCTGGCCGCCCATCTAAACTGAGTGATCGAGAGAGAAGAGCCTTAGTCAGGGAGGTGACCAAGAACCCGAAGGTCACCTTGTAAGAGCTCCAGCACTCCTCTCTGAAGAGAGGAGACCCTTTTAGAAGGACAACCATCTCTACAGCAATCCACTAATCAGGCCTGTTGGGTAGAGTGGCCAGATGAAAGCCACTCCTTACTAAAAGGCACATGGCAGCCTGCATGGAGTTTGCCCAAAATCACCTGAAGGACTCTCAGACCATGAGAAAGAAAATTTTCTGGTCTGATGAGACAACAATTGAACTCTTGGATGCAGGTCTCAGGTTTGGAAGAAATCAGGCACCATCCCTACAGTGAAGCATGGTGGTGGCAGCATCATGCTGTGGGGATGTTCTTCAGTGGAAGGAACTTGGAGACTAGTGAGGATTGAGAGGAAGATGAATGCAGCAATGTACAGAGACAACCTGGATAAAAACCTGCTCCGGAGTGCTCCTGACCTCAGACTGGGGCGATGGTTCATCTTTCAGAAGGACAATGACCCTAAGCACACAGCCAAGATATCAAAGGAGTGACTTCAAAACAACTCTGTGAAGGTCCCTGAGTGGTCCAGCCAGAGCCCAGAACTGAATACGATTCAACATGTCTGGAAAGATCTGAAAATGGCTGCGCACCGCCGCTCTCCATCCAACCTGATGGAGCTTGAAAGGTGCTACAGTGAGGAATGGGTAAAACTGGCCAAAGATAAGTGTGCTAAGCTTGTTATGATATGTTATTCAAGAAGACTTGAGGCTATAAAATGTATTGTGCAAAGGCTGTGAATACATTAAGTACACATGATTTCTTAGTTGTTTTATTTTTTAAGAAATTTGAAAAAAATTCAAAGAAAGATTTCATGTTGTTCTTATGGAGTATTATGAGTGGAATTTTGAGAGAACATGAATTTACTGTTGGGAAAGTGAAATGCACGGACCCACGCTAGGGGGCGTAAATGAACGGTCAATAGGATTACAAATAAATGACAGTTTATTATGCAAAAGTGCAACACAAAACCAAAAATGCTGAGTCCAATTAACAACCAAAATGGTGACGCGTGGGCAGGCCCGAGGGTAGGAGACGCCTATCCAGAGAAGAGCTGGGACCCACGAAGTTCCACCGCCAACGGAGACCTGCAACACACCAGAGCCGCCAAGTCCTGAATCCCCAGGTGGCCACCGCTCCAGCTGTCAGACCCGGTACTGCTGGCAGGAACAAACACAGGTTAAGGTGGGTGTGTGTACACCCAGCAAACAGTCAGCAAAAACACAGTTCCTTCCTGAGGGAAAATCCTCCACTCCCAGAGAGCAGGAAAACTGAGTACGTGCAGTGCCTAATGTAATACTTAGGAAATTGAGGAGTGGAAACGCCAGCTCCTCCAAACTCCCACAAAACCAGCTCCAAGCTGTAAGTATACACAAGGTTACGACTGCAAAGAGTTCAGAAGCAAAAACATGTGCGTACGGCACAAAACGGCTGAGAGAGTTTACCTGCGTGGTAAGCTGATAACTTGGCAGAGTTATGGTGTCTCTCCCAGGCTTTTATGGATTGAATGATGAGGTGATGGATAACAGCAGACAGCTCAGGTGCACCTGGTGATCCAACCAGGCCACTGCGCCCTCTGGTGCCTGAAACCCACCAACAGGCAGGGCGCCCTCTGGTGGTGGGCCAGCAGTACCTCCTCTTCGGCAGCCCACACATCATTTACTCCATTTTGGAATAAGGCTGCAACATGAATGAGATCCTGGTCTTCGGGCCTGGTGATACATTTTTTCTTATCTTGTATTCAACCTTTGATCTTGATCACTAAACTTTGATTTGATGTATGATCCTGACTGATGACCATTATCACTTCATTTTGTTGGCTTTTGATTATGATCTCTGCTCATTTATCCTGATCACACATGTTGCATGGAAATGCATTGTGCCTCATTTACTGTATGAGGAATATAATATAGACAGACAGACAGACAGACAGACAGACAGACAGACAGACAGACAGATAGATAGATAGATAGATAGATAGATAGATAGATAGATAGATAGATAGATAGATAGATAGATAGATAGATAGATAGATAGATAGTTGCAATTGTAAGGATATATGGAATATACAGATATTTTGACCAATTACAAAGTTTATTAGTAACATAATTGTTACTCATTTTATTTCAAAATATGACCACATGTGATTCTTTCTGTCGAGAGGATTAAGAACAGTGTATAAAAAAACCCATGTTATCGTTACTTCAATGAAAACTGCAGCCCTGAAAGCGAAAATCTTTCATTCTTCTATCTACGCTTAAATACCATATCTCTCTTGTGGAAATGTTTTTTTTCCTCTCCTGGTGCTCTTAGTTTTGTTCTTCCTGATGCTCTTGTTAGAGATCGCAACAGTAGATCAATAATTCCCATTATGTTGAACTCATTAAGTTTGTTCTTTAATCACTGCCAAACATCTTGATGGAACATGCGGTTTTACGCACAGTAGTAGGTGACAAAATCGTGAAAATCCCTCTCCCAAGATGGCGGATAAATTTATCGCAGAAACGAGCTGAATGTCCACTCTAGTGGTTAAGTCCCCTGCGGTGTACTCTGTTGCGTTCCAAAGTATGGGAAGGTCGGTGATTCCGTCTCTACCTCTGGGAAAAAATGCCTTGAAAATTGAGCAACCCGAGGTATCCGAGCTGACGTCACAGCCAAGGCAGGCGCGTTTGCAACTGGTTAATAAAGTTAAAATGCCTCCTTAAAATCAAATGTTAACAAGACATTACTGCTATATTGTAATATATTCACATTCTATGTGCACCACACATCAGCTAAAACGTCTTTCACGATTTAATTTAGTCCAAAAGATAACGTTAGCCTCGTTCTACTGTGATAGACTAGTTGTTAGACTAAGTAATTGATACATATTTGTCTGCGAGGTAATCTCACGAATGCACTTTTTACGGAAGTAGGGATTTTTTTTTTCGGATCTTACCGAACTTCCGAAGGTTCTGAACGCAGCACAAATCGAACCACCCATATGTGAATACGTACAAGCACGTGACCTGTAGAGCGAATCCGATTGGCTAAACCGCCAGACAGTTGAACATAAGCTTCTGTAGGAAACAATTATCATTCTGCTCCGCCGTGTGTTTGTTCTTCAACGTGTGGTAAATATTTAACTAATTCAGCTCAACTTCATTGTTATTGTCTCGTTCTCTTCACTGTAGCGGTTTGTTTAATTTGTCCAACTCTTTAATAACACGGTAAACGCAGTAGGTAATTTCTCTCTCGGTAAAGTTGTTTTTTGTTTTTTTTTTATACCTGTAGCACTTTGTTTTCTCTGTTTGTTTGTTTGTACACCAACGCCTAGTTAAGTAAGTGATAGAGCGTTATCTAGCATTTGTAATAACATTTTCATAACCGTTTCGTTAACATACTTTATTGTTTTTACATGATTTACACATAATTAGTGTGTGGGATACTGTTTTATGGCTAAATTTAGATGTAATGCATGTGTACAAGTAGGGTTATTTATTTAATTTATTTTGTGTCATTTCACATGCACTGCTATACTTAAAGTATTAGATACATGTTTTGCATCTCATCTTTTCCAGTTAGTTGTGTCAGCGTGCTGGAATCAATTGGTTCTGGTCCCCACTAGAGATGGGCGATACCGGGAATTTTGGTATTGGTCCAATACCAAGTAAATACAGGCCCAGTATCGCCAATATCGATACCGATACCAATACTTTTTTCATATTTAAGCTTCATAGAGCCAAAGGATCCAAAAGAGCTAGGATAGAATTTTGCCAAACATTGTACATGACAACAAAATACTTTATTATCACAATCAACATTTTTGTTTAAAAAAATATCACTCAACACAAAACAAAATCTTCTGAGGTAGAGGCCTGACAAACCACAATACAAGGGTGCGCTGTTCCGTGTTGTGTGACACAGCGCAGCGCTGCTCTTACAGAGTACACTTTGATGAATCTGCGCGTGCAGCAGTCAGTGTGTGCGGGAGAGGAAAAAAAGCTTGAGTATCGATCTTTTTACACGAGGATCGTTCAGTATCAACACCAGCGTTGGTGTCGATATTATTGATATTAGGATTGAGCCGCCCACCTCTAGTCCCCACTACAGATCCGTCCGCTGCCTTCACTGCACATGCGTCATTTCAGAGCGTCAGCGGTGATTCACTGATTATTGCCTAGCTTCTACTTAAAATTGCACTCCAGTCATCATCTATCTCAGCAACAGATGTCTGAAGCTTTTTTACAACAATCATTTCCACATAAATTCAGCATTATTTCATAATAATACGAAATACTCGTAGACAGGGTACCGCAGAGCACAACGCCAGCACGTAGTCTGACTCCCTGAGTCTGACTCTCTACGGATCAAGGGAATAATGTTATTCATATGTACAACCCCTGGCAAAAATTATGGAATCACCGGCCTCGGAGGATGTTCATTCAGTTGTTTAATTTTGTAGAAAAAAAGCAGATCACACACATGACACAAAACTAAAGTCATTTCAAATGGCAACTTTCTGGCTTTAAGAAACACTATAAGAAATCAGAAAAAAAGATGGTGGCAGTCAGTAACGGTTACTTTTTTAGACCAAGCAGAGGAAAAAAATATGGAATCACTCAATTCTGAGGAAAAAATTATGGAATCACCCTGTAAATTTTCATTCCCAAAACTAACACCTGCATCATATCAGATCTGCTCATTAGTCTGCATCTAAAAAGGAGTGATCACACCTTGGAGAGCTGTTGCACCAAGTGGACTGACATGAATCATGGCTCCAACACGAGAGATGTCAGTTGAAACAAAGGAGAGGATTATCAAACTCTTAAAAGAGAGTAAATCATCATGCAATGTTGCAAAAGATGTTAGTTGTTCACAGTCAGCTGTGTCTAAACTCAGGACCAAATACAAAAAACATGGGAAGGTTGTTAAAGGCAAACATACTGGTAGACCAAGGAAGACATCAAAGCGTCAAGACAGAAAACTTAAAGCAATATGTCTCAAAAATCCAAAAATGCACAACAAAACAAATGAGGAACGAATGGGAGGAAACTGGAGTCAACGTCTATGACTGAACTGTAAGAAACCGCCTAAAGGAAATGGGATTTACATACAGAAAAGCTAAACGAAAGCCATCATTAACACCTAAACAGAATAAACAAGGTTACAATGGGCTAAGGAAAAGCAATCGTGGACTGTGGATGACTGGATGAAAGTGATATTCAGTGATGAATCTCAAATCTGCATTGGGCAAGGTGATGATGCTGGAACTTTTGTTTGGTGCCGTTCCAATGAGATTTATAAAGATGACTGCCTGAAGAGAACATGTAAATTTCCACAGTCATTGATGATATGGGGCTGCATGTCAGGTAAAGGCACTGGGGAGATGTCTGTCATTACATCATCAATAAATGCACAAGTTTACGTTGATATTTTGGACAATTGAAAGGATGTTTGGGGATGATGAAATCATTTTTCAAGATGATAATGCATCTTGCCATAGAGCAAAAACTGTGAAAACGTTCCTTGCAAAAAGACACATAGGATCAATGTCATGGCATAGGGTCAATGTCAACGAGCAGATCTGATTTGATGCAGGTTTTAGTTTGGGGATGGAAATTTACAGGGTGATTCCATAATTTATTCCTCAGAATTGAGTGATTCCATATTTTTTTCCTCTGCTTGGTCTAAAAAAGTAACCGTTACTGACTGTCACAATCTTTTTTTCTTGATTTCTTATAGTGTTTCTTAAAGCCAGAAAGTTGCCATTTGAAATGATTTTAGTTTTGTGTCATGTCTGTGATCTGCTTTTTTTCCACAAAATTAAACAACTGAAAGAACATCCTCCGAGGCCGGTGATTCCATAATTTTTGCCAGGGGTTGTATATGTCGCGGACATGACGAGAAGAAGAAGAAGAAGATTTAACGTTGGTAGCCAACGAAAGCATGAAGCTTGTTTCCAGAAGGGCCCACGGCACTTGTCTCTCACTCCTCCCCAGCACTGTTGTTAAGAGTGCCAGTTGGGAGCATGGCTGCGATCGGGAAGCGAACCCAGATTGCTGGCGTCTCAGTCCAACGTGCAGACCATTACGCCACCATCTCCCTATGACGAGCAAAGCTCTTCAGCGTCTCACCATGTCATTTAAGTCTAAAAGACTTTTTTTTTTTTTTTTTTATTGAGTAAATGCTTCAGTGGAGCATGAGCATGGCTAAAACCTTTCAGCTTCCCCTGCCTTTTTAAGCATTTTTCCCTTTTTTTTTTTGTCTACAATATGGCCAAATTATCATATGGCAATATTGTCAATGAATATGATTTGACACAAAGTGCAGCAACAGTGACAATTAAACATTCTGAAACAAAACAGTAATAATACCACTCTTCATTTTGCACTCTTTATAAGGTTAGGATGCAGTGCCTTCCATATTGGAACACTTGGCATTTCACACATACTCGTATTATGTTAGAAAGATAAAAAAAATAATAATAATAACATTTTAAAATCAAACCTTCACTGTGCCTTGTAATGGAATCACTACAGCTACTGGTCCAAAATGGCGGCCACATTTCTTGTGCCTCAGCAACCAGTGCGGTGTCTACTCCTCTTTATAATGCCTATGTTTATCTACCATCAGTTTGTGGCTTTTTCTCCACTGGGGCTGAATTTTTGTGCCATTTCCAGTTTGTGCATTCGTCTACCATAGAGCCAGCTTCACGCCACTGTGCGATGCTTTGCTCATATTAACCATCAGATGACAAAGTAAAACCTCTTAAATCATTCTCAAGTCAGTTTTAAGCAGAAACAAGGCCAAAATCTGTTCATCGCTGCTAACGCTCTGACATGACACATTCGCAGTGCGTCAGGGGAACCAATCAGACTGTGACACTGGGTTCGCGCATGAGCAGACTAGTGTAGAGTATCACTCAGACTAGGGGAGTGCTGAGACCCTGACACCGGGTTATCTCACCGTTCTACCAGCTCACCCACTCAAAATCGGCTTTTTTTTAATCTTGTCCGATACCCACTCGTACCTTTTGCCGATTTCTGCTCAAAAATGCAAACACAATATTCATAACCCAGGACAGTCAATGAATGATTAAAGTGATCTTCATGCAATGATAAGTTCATGATGTGTCATTTTTTTGGTGAGTAATCAAAGCGAGTGTGCGACTTCGCGGTCGGCTGTAGTAACCAGCAAATTCATCCAATCCTAGCGTAAACAATGCATTTGATTACTCACATGAATTTCTGTCACCATTAATTATTTGTGAGAATCTACTGGTACCTTGTTTCCCATGTAACAGTAAGAAATATACTCAAAACCTGGATTAATCTTTTTAGTCACATAGCACTACTATTATTCTGAACACTACTGTACTTATTTATGGCAAATGATCTAGCTTTGTGGGCGATTGCACTGAAAAATATAGCATAGAATTACATCGGACGAGATTAAAAAAAAAGGACGATTTGGGAGTGGGCGAGTTGGTAGAATGGCGAGTTGACTATGCACCACTCAGTTAGCTCATAAATTAAACAATTTATTGATAACTATGAAATCATTTTAATTCATTTGTCAAGGGAAGTTGCAAATTTAAGTTGGCTACAGCATCTCAGTTGTGAGAATTTTATTGTCTTCTGTTTGTTTTATTTTAATCTGAGGCCAAAATGTGGCCATTGGGTACAGGTATTGCGAAGGCCTTGCGTTCGTCTGTCTGTCTGTCTGTCTGTCTGTCTGTCTGTGCTCAGCATAAATCCAGTCCTATTACTGCCACGGTCTTCAAATTCACAGGGAACATTCTTGGGACACAGACCTTGGACAAGTTCAAAGATGATTGACCTTGACCTATTTTAAGAGGTCAAAGGGTCACATTCTGTTTCCTGTTGTTATGCTCATATGACCAAGGGTACTTTAACCTTGTGTTATATTTATTTTTGTAAATTTAGTATTTGTGAGTTTTTGACAAGCTGGGATGCTTGAATCATCTGTGGAAAAATTCTAATGACTTGTTTATTCATTTGTTTTAATATTTTTCATATATTTAACATGCATGCATTTTGCATACACTTTTATCAAAAGTGACTTACAATTATGATCACATTTGGACACCAGTGCCAGGCTCCTCCATGCAAAGTGCCGATCTGCACACTAGGAGCAATTTCTATACATTTGATCCTTGACCCTTTTGTTAATGGTCTTGGTTAGTGGATGATCCACTGTGCCAACTGAGCAGTTCCATTATTCACTGAACAAATAAATTATCATGATTACAGTTACTATAGTGAGTTTTGCTTGAACCACTAAAGTATTATTTATGCTTATTGCATTTTGCTTGCCACTGTAATGTGAATGTTATTAAAAATGTTAAATTTGACATTTTACTACATGCAGCCAGCTGTTAAATATGCATGTTTTTCTAGGTTAAACATGAGGCTCTACTCTCCATTTGTGTTCTGCCTGGCAGCAGCTCTGGCCCCATGTGCATTTGTGTTGTCATCTCCGTAAGTACAGTTAAATAATATTTACATAGAATGAGTTACATTCAAAGGTTGTTTTCATACAGTTGAGTATGAGTTCCACTTTCCCATCTTGAAATATTAAAATAAGACTGTGTGTGTGTGTGTTTCAGAGGTATGTGGACAAAACTTATCCTGACTCACCACTGGCCCACCACTTTCTGTCACGTAAGTTTTTACCCTGTCTTTATTATAGTTTTTCTCAAATTGGACACACACATTTTCGGAATTATGTTTCCCAGTTTCTCAAAGCTATAAAAAGACATACATAAAATGCTAATCTCTACAAATCACAAGGAAAAGCAAGGACTCAGTTCAAAATCTCAGTTCTAAGTTGTTTTGCATTAAAAATGACACCCGCACATCATCCTGTGATTAGATATTTCTAGCAACCAATAACACACTGAGGTGCTCAACACAAAACACTACGACAAATCAGTTTTCAGTAGGTTTATGCCTCGTGCATTATCTGTGTTAACCCTCTGGGGCTGACGCCGTCGTATACGACAGCTAAGACCAAGGTTTACTAAATTATAAATAACTTTTTAATGATATGAGATAGAAACTTACTTTTGTTTGCTGAAAAGTTCATTCCGCGGACTTTCGAGCCAGCCATCGGCCATCTTTGTACTCCTCATAGAAGCTGTGTGAGGACGTGCACAATGTGAGTGTCCAATCGGAATTTGTTCACTGTCACATGGTTTTCCAAAATCCATTCGTAGGGCAGATTCACCTCTCGTGGAAAGCCAAAGATCGTTTTCAGGAGTGATATGTTACTAGTTGGCCCGTTTGAGTAGCCCACTGGGTGCTCCAATGAGTACATACTATTGGGCTCCAAATGTGCCCTGCGCCATTACGCACAACGATCACTGAAAGCAGATAGAGAGCCTCTGATGACAATCTCACATGCTCAAACAAAGAGTGTGTAACTATCAGGATTGCTCCACTAGTTTGCATGTGAATGTTACTGGACAACTCTGTTGCTTTTACCATGAAGACAAAAAAAACGCATAGACCATTTTGTATATATTGTTCAAAATGTGCATTTGTGTTTATTGTTTGAACCTTTTTGTTGTACAGTCTTTCACACAAGACATCAAATTACCTTTGTAAAGTGTCAAACAGTTGTTTATTATTGTTTGCTGTGTGTTTTGAATAAATGCGTGTGGAAAATTATTTTCCGATTTACTTTTTCCTTCCTTATTTTTGATTGTAAACCTTTATTACACTTGTAAAATACAACAAAAGCATATATATTATGAAAGCACAGGTTGTCCTGAAAAAAAGAGAGACATAAAACTTGATTGTGGGATGCAGGGAGAGCTGTTAACAGCAATAATAAAACATTTATGCCAGGCGAGTGAACTATCCAAAAAATGCCCTCAGACCCCAGAGGGTTAAGCTTCTCTCACACCTTGCTGAGTTTAGTGCCGTTTCATACCTTAATGGGCTGAGTTAAACTCTGGCACCACTTGGCTGGTTTCCCCATACAGCTTTTATGTGGCCATGTTCAGCACACAGCCCCTGAGCAGACACACGACTAGGCAAAAGTTGGGAAAAGATGTACTTTTTCAACACTCAATTGGACTCCCACTCACTTCTGCCCAGGTAGTACTCGGTTCGGGATGGCCTGGTACAGCTCAGCATTACTCTGGTTAACCCTGGTGAAAACTGGGTAAACTTGTACTCAGCTTTTTGACATTGGTATCTTGGGGTAACTCCTTCTTTGTTTAGCACTAAAATTGAATACCAAGTTGCCCCAAGCCGGCACGTTGGGTTTGGTCAACGTGCAAGGTGCTTCTGTAATTAGAAGAGGATATATCACTGCCCCAGCGGCCTTGCACATCACTTTCTCTTAAATTATATTGGATTAGAGTGAGGGTGTCTGTGAAATGTCTTACACCCAGCCCAAACAGTGCAACATTCAAATGTGCCTGACATAAGCCACTTCATAGTGCGCACACTGCTTGCCTGCACAGGTCACCATCACTTTAACTGCTATGACTATTCTGTTAAGTTGTCATATCCTGGAGCACAACTGAGGCTTCTTACAGTGTTAAAATCACAGCTTGTCAAAGTTCTTAGTCAGTAAACAATTTAGGTTTAGTTAATTGTCTTGTCAACATTTAACCCTGTACTGTCCCTTGGACTTGCCAAACTATTTGTCCATGTTTAGTTAACAGGCATCGCCATTAACGCTTGTCCAATTGTCTGGGACAAGTGTAAAATGTGATTGGACAAGCAATATGCTCTAATCGTTGTCCGACCGGACAAGTGGCATTTTTTTTTGGGTTTAAAACATTCAAATTCTTTATTTTCATCGCTCAGAACCAAAATACCTGACCGCTGCCTTTTTGTTTTCTTATTTATTCCCGCCACTTTCCACGCAGCGGACAATCGGAAAACATGATATCAATGTGTGCGCGAGACCATTGTATGGAGGGTGCGTTCATAGTAGAGGCTGCGAGCGGGAGCCAAGTGGCAGCGAGCCGTCCTGCAGTCATTTGAGCGGTCAATTTTCGAAAAAGACGCCGAAAAAATAGCGGGCGGCTTTACTTAAAAGCCGTCTATAATTAAGACTGGGTCCAATCGCTGCAGGTGTGTGTGTGTGTGCGTGTGTGCGCGCGCGTGAATCGGCTGGCTGCGAGGAGGGAGGTGCATTGAGCGCTGAGTGAAACACAACGCAAATTAAACTGTGGCGCTGCCTTTATTTCTGTCTGGACTGTTCTGACAGTACGTCCTGCTCACACCGTGTGCACGTGTTGGTGACAGTTATACTGAAATTATGAGATGAAATAAATTGGTCAAAATTCCTTAAAATGAGAATATATGAATGAACAGAATAAAAATCACACACACGTGTGTTTAAAAAAGCTGATGTTGAGAAACTCTGCAGTGATGTTCAGAAGCAGAAATCAGATAAAACAGCTAAGAACTCTGAACTTTAACAGGCTGTTATTTTACAACGATATTTTTTTTAGAGGGCTTAATGTAGTTGTTTAATGTTCAAGCACAAAACGTGACTGAGTAGAAAAAAAAAGAGGAAATGAACTCTGGTCTGAATAAAAAATACAAGCTGCTGATTTTTATTTTTCAAAATTAGTAGGCTGCAGTTCTGAGTTTCATTTATTTCAAAGTAAGTTACCGCTTATTATTTAAAAAATCCAGAGTCAAATCAGTCTGCATTGTTCAGTTTTTCCTGCATGTTTGGGTATTTTTTGCCTGGTTAAGACCATATATTTACCAGTAAGGTCAACATAGGGCTTTACCTAAAGCATTACTGATTGCAGCGAATGCTGAATATCTGTATAAACAGTGGTGTCTAAGTAGAATTTTTGAATATTTTTTAATTACATGATTTAAGTATATGTGTACATTTTATGATGGGATGAAGTGAATGCAAGCCAGTCCTAATAGACAGACACTTCTATAATAGATATCATTATTTAATAGTACATCTCAAGAACATTTCACCTTGTTAAATTGCTTAAGAATGTCTTGTACATACTACTGACTAAGCATTTAACCTTTAACTTCATGTCATGTGGGTCAAGTCATGAGACTGGGTGTGTGTCAGCAACCAAGGTTGATGAAGCAACATTCTGTTCAGTCACAAGAGTTAGCAGTCTAACCAGTCACAGATTAGAACACAAACCACACATTTGTTGCTTTTTGTCCGTGCAGTTTTTATTTTTTGTTCCATGTCATGTGATTTTGCACCTCATCTGGATTTGTCTTGAGTGCAGTTTTGATTCAGTGACATTGTGGTCTTTAATTCCTGTTGATGGTTGCAAGTGCTGCAAAAAATGCAAGTAAAAAAAGACTCAAGTAAAAATTAAAAATACTTATCAAAGTATTACTCGTTGTCATATGTTAACCAGTACGCCACCATTTTTTTTTTTTTTTTTTTACCTAAGTTGCTCGCCTAACCAAACTAGTAAAATACGAACAAAAATAAACAACCCTCAACTTAATTTCTGGAAAGTATGATATGTTTGTTCAGTATTTTATTTCACCGCTGTGACAGTAATGTCAAACCGATGGTGTTAGGTGCATTTATTTTTTTTTACGGTTTACTGATAGCTAACAATAAAAAAAATGTGAAATTAAACACCAAAATGAGATACATATCACATGAAAACATAGATACCTCAAAGACATTTTAGTTTTGCCACCATTGGGGAAAAAGGCTTAATCATTTTTGTTACTGTGTTTTGTTTTTGTTTTTTTTTTGGGGGGGGGGGGGGGGGGGGGGGGGGGGTCCACCATGTCGCTGTTGAAAGTTTTGCTAAATACAAAACAGATCTGTGGCAGAACAAGAACAGTGTTTATTAAATGCTGCATCCAAAGCAAAACCTAATTTCCCAGTGACATTTTTTGCACTCAGCCCAATTGAGACAAATTCTCAAAGGCAAATTCTCTATCGATTCAATTAGAGACTCTCCCAAGGATTTCTCTGCTGTTTCTAGGGCAATTTTTTCTGTAGAATTGATTAAAACCAGAGCCATTTTTGTATATTTTATATTTAATGAGCTAATCAGCATATTACACCTAATTAGCAAAACTGTAAGATATTTTACCTTTTTATATTGATGTTTTCTTTTGAGCTGGACCCAATTCCACATATTCATTGTAAATTAACTATGTTGTCAAAAATATCTTTTAAATGCTCTGTGAATGATGTAATATACTCTAATTTGCATATTCAAGATGGCCACCAGCCACCAATAGAGTAATGAGAAAATTCTGAGTCTACTGTAAGTTGCAAAAACGTTTCAGGCATGAAGTGTGTCTAGAATGACTTTTCTGAGTACTTTGAGGTAAAATCTTATTGTTTGGGGTCAGAATGAGATCAAGGTCAACCCCGTTCTATTGACGGCCAATTCATCAATTTGGGAAATTACCTCAGTGGTAACATTTCAGATTATTTAAATTTAGTGTGGATCATGTTTTTTGTTAAATCTGCTGTCTGGGCAGATGAAACAAAGATACAGTTGTATGCAAAAGTTTGGGCGCCCCTAATAATTTTCATGAATTTCCTTTATAAATCATTGGTTGTCTGGATCAGAAATTTCAATTAAATATATCATATAGCAGATGAACACACTGATATTTGATAAATGAAATGAAGTTTCTAGAATTTATAGAAAGTGTGCAATAATTATTTAAACAAAATTAGGCAGGAGCATAAATTTGGGCACCCTTTGTCATTTTATTGATTTGAATACATGTAGCACTAATTATTGGAACACAGAATTGGTTTGGTAAGCTCACTGACCCTTGACCTCCTTACACAGGTGAGTCCAATCATGAGAAGGGGTATTTAAGGTGGCCATTTGCAAATGTTTCCCCTCTTTGCATCTCTTCTAATGAGTGGCAACATGGGAGCCTCTAAACACCTCTCAAATGACCTGAAAACAAAGATTGTTCAACATAATGGTGTAAGAGAAGGATACAAAAAGCTATCTTAGAGATTTCACTGTCAGTTTCCACTGTAAGGAACATAGTGAGAAAATGGAAGACTGCAGCCACAGTACTAGCTAAGGCCCGAAGTGGCAGGCCAAGAAAAATCTCAGATAAGTTGAAGCAAAGGATGGTGAGAACAGTCATAGTCAACCCACAGACCTGCTCCAAAGACATGATCTTGCTCCAGATAGTGTCTCTGTCCATTGCTCAACGATACAGCACACTTGGCACAAAGAGATGCTGTATGATGTTGTAATGCAGAGGAAGCCTTTTCTGCATACACACCACAAACTTCACTTGACATATGCTAAAGCAAATTTGGACAAGCCAGCTTCATTTTGGAATAAGGTGCTGTGGCCTGATGAAACTAAAATTGAGTTATTTGGACATAACAAGGGGCAGTATGCATGGCTGAAAAAGAACACAACTTTCCAAGAAACACACTTGTTAACTACAGTAAAATTTGGAGGAGGTTCCATCATGCTGTGTGGCCAGTGCAGGTACTGGAATCTTGTTAAAGTTGAGGGTTACATGGATTCCAGTCAATATCAACAGATTCTTGAGAACAATGTTCATGAACCAGTGACAAAGTTGATGTTGCGCCAGGGCTGGATCTTTCAACAAAACAATGACCGTAAACAAGGCTCAAAATCTACTAAGACATTCATGCAGAGGAACAAGTACAACATTCTGGAATGGCCATCTCAGTCCCCAGACCTGAATATTATTGAAAATCTGTGGTGTGATTTTAAGTGCGCTGTCCATGCTCAGAAACTAACAAACCTGAGATGTTTTGTGAAGAATTGTCCAAAATACCTTCAACCAGAATCCAGACTCTTACTGGAAGCTATAGGAAGTGTTTAGAGGCTGTTATTTCTGCAAAAGGAGGATCTACTAAATATTGATGTATTTTTTTCTGTTGGGGTGCCCAATTTATGCACCTGCCTAATTTTGTTTAAAGAATTATTGCACACTTCTGTACATCCTATAAACTTCATTTCACTTCTCAAGTATCCACTGTGTTTGTCTGTTATATTTAACTGAAATTCTGATCCAGACAACCAATGATTTCTAAAGAAAATCATGAAAAATATCAGGGATCCCAAACTTTTGCATAAAACTGTATTTTAATTGTATGCCAATTAGGTGTAATATGCAAATTAGCCAAATAAATATGCAATATACAAAAATGGCACTGGTTTTAATCAATTCTACGGAGAAAAAAAATGCCCTAGAAACAGCTGAGAAATCCTTGGGAGAGACTCTAATCGAATCAATAGAGAATTTGCCCTGTCTTATCCAAATGAATCTAACACCGACAGTTGACAAATATCTTAAGTATTTCATTTTCTTATTTAATAATGTTGTGTGTACACACTCATAAAAATTCATTCTAATCACGTGACAGCTTTTTCAATATGTTTTCACCGACTGCTGAAACATTGCAGTTTGATCACATTCTTGTTGGAATGTGATGAAGAAAAAAACCTGAAAAAGCTTTGAGTTACAGTTGGATATTTGACGGATATTAACTTGCTGAAATGATAAAATATGACCTCTTTAAGTATCTCACAGCAGTGACAGCTCCAAAAATGCTTTTCTTTCATCAAGAGCTGTAGCTGTTTATTTAGTGGCAAACTGAACTTTCTCTGCAGACACGCAGACATAAAGCTGCTGAAAGTCTCTGCTTTGATGAACACAGCCAGTCAGATGCTCATCAGCAGATTTACCACTGCTACACTATGTAGAAAATCAAAATATTCCTACTTTCTTGTATAACAAGTAATCAATCAATCAATCAATTTTTTTATATAGCGCCAAATCACAACAAACAGTTGCCCCAAGGCGCTTTATATTGTAAGGCAAGGCCATACAATAATTATGTAAAACCCCAACGGTCAAACGATCCCCCTGTGAGCAAGCACTTGGCTACAGTGGGAAGGAAAAACTCCCTTTTAACAGTAAGAAAACCTCCAGCAGAACCAGGCTCAGGGAGGGGCAGTCTTCTGCTGGGACTGGTTGGGGCTGAGGGAGAGAACCAGGAAAAAGACATGCTGTGGAGGGGAGCAGAGATCAATCACTAATGATTAAATGCGAGTGGTGCATACAGAGCAAAAAGAGAAAGAAACAGTGCATCATGGGAACCCCCCAGCAGTCTACGTCTATAGCAGCATAACTAAGGGATGGTTCAGGGTCACCTGATCCAGCCCTAACTATAAGCTTTAGCAAAAAGGAAAGTTTTAAGCCTAATCTTAAAAGTAGAGAGGGTGTCTGTCTCCCTGATCTGAATTGGGAGCTGGTTCCACAGGAGAGGAGCCTGAAAGCTGAAGGCTCTGCCTCCCATTCTACTCTTACAAACCCTAGGAACTACAAGTAAGCCTGCAGTCTGAGAGCGAAGCGCTCTATTGGGGTGATATGGTACTATGAGGTCCCTAAGATAAGATGGGACCTGATTATTCAAAACCTTATAAGTAAGAAGAAGAATTTTAAATTCTATTCTAGAATTAACAGGAAGCCAATGAAGAGAGGCCAATATGGGTGAGATATGCTCTCTCCTTCTAGTCCCCGTCAGTACTCTAGCTGCAGCATTTTGAATTAACTGAAGGCTTTTTAGGGAACTTTTAGGACAACCTGATAATAATGAATTACAATAGTCCAGCCTAGAGGAAATAAATGCATGAATTAGTTTTTCAGCATCACTCTGAGACAAGACCTTTCTGATTTTAGAGATATTGCGTAAATGCAAAAAAGCAGTCCTACATATTTGTTTAATATGCGCTTTGAATGACATATCCTGATCAAAATGACTCCAAGATTTCTCACAGTATTACTAGAGGTCAGGGTAATGCCATCCAGAGTAAGGATCTGGTTAGACACCATGTTTCTAAGATTTGTGGGGCCAAGTACAATAACTTCAGTTTTATCTGAGTTTAAAAGCAGGAAATTAGAGGTCATCCATGTCTTTATGTCTGTAAGACAATCCTGCAGTTTAGCTAATTGGTGTGTGTCCTCTGGCTTCATGGATAGATAAAGCTGGGTATCATCTGCGTAACAATGAAAATTTAAGCAATAACCGTCTAATAATACTGCCTAAGGGAAGCATGTATAAAGTGAATAAAATTGGTCCTAGCAGAGAACCTTGTGGAACTCCATAATTAACTTTAGTCTGTGAAGAAGATTCCCCCATTTACATGAACAAATTGTAATCTATTAGACAAATATGATTCAAACCACCGCAGCGCAGTGCCTTTAATACCTATGGCATGCTCTAATCTCTGTAATAAAATGTTTATGGTCAACAGTATCAAACAGCAGCACTGAGGTCTAACAGAACAAGCACAGAGATGAGTCCACTGTCCGAGGCCATAAGAAGATCATTTGTAACCTTCACTAATGCTGTTTCTGTACTATGATGAATTCTAAAACCTGACTGAAACTCTTCAACTAGGACCATTCCTCTGCAGATGATCAGTTAGCTGTTTTTACAAACTACCCTTTCAAGAATTTTTGAGAGAAAAGGAAGGTTGGAGATTGGCCTATAATTAGCTAAGATAGCTGGGTCAAGTGATGGCTTTTTAAGTAATGGTTTAATTACTGCCACCTTAAAGCTGTGGTACATAGCCAGCTAACAAAGATAGATTGATCATATTTAAGATCGAAGCATTAAATAATGGTAGGGCTTCCTTGAGCAGCCTGGTAGGAATGGGGTCTAATAAACATGTTGATGGTTTGGATGAAGTAACTAATGAAAATAACTCAGACAGAACAATCGGAGAGAAAGAGTCTAACAAATACCGGCATCACTGAAAGCAGCCAAAGATAACGATACGTCTTTGGGATGGTTATGAGTAATTTTTTCTCTAATAGTTAAAATTTTATTAGCAAAGAAAGTCATGAAGTCATTACTAGTTAAAGTTAATGGAATACTGAGCTCAATAGAGCTCTGACTCTTTGTCAGCCTGGCTACAGTGCTGAAAAGAAACCTGGGGTTGTTCTTATTTTCTTCAATTAGTGATGGAGTAGAAAGATGTCCTAGCTTTACGGGGGCCTTTTTTTAGAGCAACAGACTCTTTTTCCAGGCTAAGTGAAGATCTTCTAAATTAGTGAGACGCCATTTCCTCTCAACATACGGGTTATCTGCTTTAAGCTACGCTAGTTTGTGAGTTATACACGGAGTCAGCACTTCTGATTTAAAGCTCCTTTTTTAGAGGAGCTACGCATCCAAAGTTGTCTTCAATGAGGATGTAAAACTATTGATGAGATACTCTATCTCACTTACAGAGTTTAGGTAGCTACTCTGCACTGTGTTGGTATATGGCATTAGAGAACATAAAGAAGGAATCATATCCTTAAACCTAGTTACAGCGCTGTCTGAAAGACTTCTAGTGTAATGAAACTTATTCCCCACTGCTGGGTAGTCCATCAGAGTAAATGTAAATGTATTAAGAAATGATCAGACAGACGGGAGTTTTCAGGGAATACTGTTAAGGTCTTCTATTTCCATACCATAAGTCAGAACAAGATCTAAGATATGATTAAAGTGGTGGGGGACTCATTACTTTTTGAGCAAAGCCAATAGAGTCTATAATAGATTAAATGCAGTGTTGAGGCTGTCATTCTCAGCATCTGTGTGGATGTTAAAATCGCCCCACTATAATTATCTTATCTGAGCTAAGCACTAAGTCAGACAACAGGTCTGAAATTCACAGAGAACTCACAGTAACGACCAGGTGGATGATAGACAATTAACAAATAAAACTGGTTTTTTGGGACTTCCAATTTGGATGGACAAGACTAAGAGTCAAGCTTTCAAATGAATTAAAGCTCTGTCTGGGTTTTGATTAATTAATAAGCTGGAATGGAAGATTGCTGCTTATCCTGTGCTACGAGCATTCTGACAGTTAGTGTGACTCGGGGGTGTTGACTCATTTAAACTAACATATTCATCCTGCTGTAACCAGGTTTCTGTAAGGCAGAATAAATCAATATGTTGATCAATTATTATATCATTTACCAACAGGGACTTAGAAGAGAGAGGACCTAATGTTAATAGACCACATTTAACTGTTTTTAGTCTGTGGTGGCAGTTGAAGGTGCTCTATTATTTTTTCTTTTTTGAATTTTTTATGCTAAATATGGTTTTTGCTGGTTATGGTAGTCTGGGGAGCAGGCACCGTCTTACGGGGATGGGGTTAATGAGGGGATGGCAGGGGGATGAGAAGCTGCAGAGAGGTGTGTAAGACTACAACTCTGCTTCCTGGCTCCCAACCCTGGATAGTCACGGTTTGGAGGATTTAAGAAATTGGCCAGATTTCTAGAAATGAGAGTGCCTCCATCCAAAGTGGGGATGGATGCCGTCTCTCCTAACAAGACCAGGTTTTTCCCCAGAAGCTTTGCCAATTATCTATGAAGCCCACCTCATTTTTTGGACACCACTCAGACAGCCAGCAATTCAAGGAGAACATGCGGCTAACATGTCACTCCCGGTCTGATTGGGGAGGGGCCCCAGAGGAAACCTACAGAGTCCGACATTGTTTTTGCAAAGTTACACACCGATTTAATGTTAATTTTTAGTGATCTCCGATTGGCGTAACCGGGTGTCATTACTGCCGACGTGAATACAATCTTACAAATTTACGCTAGCCTTAGCCAGCAGTTTCAAATTTTCCTTCAATGTCGCCGCTCTGGCCCCCGGAAGACAATTGACTATGGTGCTGGTGTCGCTCACTTCACATTTCGCAAACAGAGTCGCCAATAACCAGAGTCTTGATCCTCGGGGGTTGTGTCGCCGAGTGGGAAAAACGGTTAGAGATGTGAACGGGTTGGCGGTGTACACGGGGCTTCGTGTTTAGAACTACGCTTCCTCCTCACAGTCACCCAGTCGGCTGCTTTCCCGGCTGCTCGGGGAAAGAGGCCGGGAAAGCAGTAAACAAATCTGTAAGAAGAAGTGTACACATTTTACATAGAAAATATTGTATTGAAAGTTTAGAAACATATAAAACTTAGTTGGTTGGGTCATGACCAAAGAACTAGATCATGGGTACAAGAGACATGAAATACGCTCCTTAGGAGGGTGGCTGGTGTCTCCCTTGGAATTAGGGTGAGAAACTCAGTAATCTGTGGGGAGCTCGCAGTGGAGCAGCTGCTCCTTCAAGTGAAAGGAGCCAGCTGAGGTGGTTCGGGCATCTGGTAAGGCTGCTCCTGGGCACCTCCCAGGGAGGTGTGCCAGGCAACATCCATCAGGGAGGAGACCCCAGGGAAGACCCAGGACTAGGTGGAGAGATTATATCTCCACACTGGCATGGGAATGCCTCGGGATCCCCCAGTCAGAGGTGGTCAGTGTGGCCCGGGAAAGGGAAGTCTGCGGTCCCCTGCTAGAGCTGTTGCCCCCTGGACCCGATCTTGGATAAGCGGTGAAGAGGAGTGAGATGTGATGTCTCGTAATTAAGAGAAAGGTGTCTAATTTTTATTGTTTTATTTTATCCAGTGAATGCAGTGCGCTTACCATACTGTGATGATTATAATTTGTACAAATTTCCAATATAAATGAGTCATAATAATATTGATAAACCACTGTGCCTTATCTTATTTTTACTAAAGTAATTGTGAATGATTTGATTGGTTCATGAAATGTTCTGGGTTAAACAAATGTGAAATGGAAATGATATGTGTAGTGTTGACTGCTGGATTTAGCTGTGAAAGAGAGTGAGAAATGAAACTATGCTGAACTAAAAGATGGATATACGGCATTTCTTTAATAAAGGACCACTCCGCTTAACAGTTCAAATTTTTAAATATCCTGGGAGAAACCCCCCGATTGATTAGGACTTTATATTTCTAGCCAAAAAAAGTGCCCCCCCAAACAGTAATACAAGGCCCCTCCACAAATCTGTGTCTGGCGCCGTGTCTGCCACAACCACAGGCGGATCTGGTATGCTAGATGATCCCAGACTTGACGTGACATTCATTGAGAATGTGACATTTTTGTTTTTGTTTTACATGAGATAGTAATATTTGGACATTAGAAATATATTTGTTTGCAACAGCATGAATGGTTGATTTTGTGTGTCCAAATGAAAGTTTATTTATTTTATTTTATGAATTTCAGATGGAAGGCTGCCATTCCAGGATTAATTACTGGACAGTACATGGCCTGTGGTAAGTCTGGATAAAGACAAAATTTTCACCACAGATCGATATTAGGCCATGGAAGACTCCAAAAACTTTTGGACATGATCCGGATCCAGATTCTGGATCAAGATTACACTTTATATAGGCTTTGAAGGACTACATCAAAACTACTGCACGGATTTTGATGAGATTTTCATCACAGATGCATATTAGGCCATGGAAGAACCCATTCAATTTTGAAGATGATCCAGATCCTGGATTAAGTTTCACTTTATATAGGCCTTGAAGGATTATGTCAAAACTACTTCACTGATTCTCAACAAATTGCTCCAGAGATATATTTTAGGGCATGGAAGACTCCACTGAATGTTGGAGGTGATCCGGATCCAGATCCTGGCTCAAGATTGCACTTTGTAGGCTTTTAGGAATTACATCAAAACTACTGCAGAGATTTTGATGAAGGTTTCACCATAAATAGGTATTAGGCCATGGAAGACTTCATTAAATTTTGGAGGTGATGCGTATCCAGATTCTGGATCAAGACTTCACTTTATATAGGCTTTGAAGGATTATGTCAAAACGACTTCACAGATTCTAACCAAATTTGCACCATAAATAGATAATAGGGCATGGAAGACTCCACTGAATTTTGGAGGTGATCCGGATGTGCATTGGTGGACATCAGAAATCTCCGATTGCTCGTGTTACATGGTGCATCCAATATCATTTTTAATCAGCAGTGGCCTGGTCATTTTTGAAATTGGGAAGGTAACTGGAGCCAAACATCTGCAGTGGACAGACAGACAGACTAATCCTAACCTCCAAAATTCAGTGGAGTCTTCCATGCCCTAATATTTGTCTATGGTGCAAATTTGGTGAGAATCCGTGAAATAGTTTTGAAGAAATCCTTCAAAGGCTACATAAAGGGAAATCTTGATCCAGAATCCAAATCTGGATCCAGATCACCTACAAAATCCAGTGGAGTCTTCCATGCCCTAATATCTATCTCTAGTGCAAATTTGGTGAGAATCCGTGAAGTAGTTTTTGACATAATCCTTCAAAGCCTATATAAAGTGAAGCCTGATCTAGAATCTGGAGCCAGATCCCCTCGAAAATTTAATAGGTTCTTCCATGGCCTAATATATATCTGTGGTGAAAATTTTGTCAAAATCCGTGTAATAGTTTTGATGTAATCCTGCTAACAGACAGACAGACAAACAAATAAATAAACAGCAATGACTTTATTATGTCCTTGGTGGAGGTAACAATGGAGCCTTTGGGCATGCTCACAGTGGAACTGTCTCCAGTCTATATGCTAACGTCTGTGGTTCTAACAAGATGTTTCTACAAAGCTAAAATGTATTTGTTAACATCGACAAATGTCTTCTGCTGAAGAGTGCAGTGTGTTTTTCATGTAATTATGGATGCATATTTTATTTCCTGTGAGTCTTGCACATTAAACAAAGTTACCCCCATCTGCACAAATTATCTGATTAGTCATGTTTTGCAGCTCACAGTGTCCTGGGGCCTGTACTACGAAGCGGGGTTAACTTACTCAGATGTAACCCAGGGTTACCTCCTTAAACCGGGGTTGACAAAACCTGGTGTTCTCAAGTGATGTTAATCGGTACTACGACGCTGATTAAGATGATTTGTTGAACCTGTGTTAACCTAATTGGAGTTTGTGTGCATTCATATAAAAGGGGCAGGTTGCAGCGCACGTCACCATTTTTCAATGATGGCGCGGTCACCTTACTTTACCGAAGAAGAATGCACGATTATTAAGCGGAGCTACGAAGAATTTAAATTAACGTTAAGGGGGAAATCGAACACATCGTCTGCCAATAAAGCAAGACAGGCTTGTTGGCAACGTATTGCTGATCGGGTAAATGCGTAAGTACAATTCAGTTGTTCTCCAAATCTGTTACAGATGATTAACCTGTGGAATGTCTGATATGTGTAAAATAATGACCTTTCATTAATTACGCCCAGATGCAACACGATTCAGAAGTGGGCATAGGCCTACTAATAGATGTTAGGTTAATTTAATGTTTCCTAAATACGCCACCTATCTAAGGATTTAAAGCCATTAATGGTCATTCTGTTAACATAATTACATATATATCACTTTGGCATGAAGGTTATCCAACAGGACAGCCCCATGTGGGGAGAAAAAGAATGTGAAATATGTAATTATATTAATTGTATATTAGAATATTTAGAAAAATCACCCAAACCAAAGCAACCCTTATGTGGCTGAAATAAGTGAAAAGAAGGTGAGCTTAGAGTGGACTACACGATAATGGGTATATGAAATAGGCCGAATAGAACGGCTATACCTGCACGTTGATAATGTGAAAAGATTTGCGATTGACTTAATCGCCCTCGTGCTCTCCCAGGGGTGCACTGATTGGGATTTGCGTGCAATCAATGGCTGCTATTACTCTTGGGAAACCTAGGAGAAATTGTTATTGATAAGCCCCACTTCGCCTAATTAGTGGACATGCATTAGACCTATTTTGATATTAGTAATTACCCGCGATTGCATAAAACCCTTCTTTGATTTGCATTGTGGATAAATGGCCAGGGAAACAACAAATGCATCCAACAGTTTAGATAGAGCAAGTACTACCTTGCGAATCATACGACATACAGTATTCTTGCTCAGATGTTCAGCATCACCGATGGAATACATAAATTGTCCACTGGCAAAATATCTAAGCGCAAGGCACATTATCTGCTCAATTGTCAGGGTATTGCTACGATGGGTGATGTTAGACGTCTGGCCTGATCAGTTGACAAAGATAACGAATTCCCTCGGCTGAGAATCTATATCTTTCATGGAGAATATTGTCCGGGTATGTCAGCGGATTCTGGCGGCCCTGCGAAGAGAGCCCCTCACAATTTGTGCCCCAATATCAAACGGATCATCCAGGTAGGCCGGCATTGTCTTCGGAGTGATTGAAGGTGGATGGGCGGTACTTATAAAGGGAGTGGTTAAGCGAAAACCTCAAGCTAAACTAGAACATAACCTGCTCGGAGCAGGTTTGGCACGCAGCGTAAATTGCCATGGCAGCATACCTCGATCAAAACCTATCCACCTTTCGTAGTACAGGTTAACCGGGAAGTTACTCCACACGTCATCAACTTACTCCCGAAGTTACCCTGATAAGCCAGTAACCCCGCTTCGTAGTACAGGCCCCTGGAGTCACAGTTTTTGTTTGTTTGGGGTTTTTTTGCACATACTTAAAACTTTTCGGATTGGTCATAACATTCTACAAGTCTACTATTACTACAGATGACATGTTTTCATGCCCCAATTGGGTATCCATTTTTTTGTTTTGTAACAAAAACAATTTCATCAGGTAGTCAAAAATCAGCAATGAGAAACTGGCTTAAGAAATAAAAGCAGTATAATTTTGAATTTATTCCCTATCTGATCTTTCTGTCTTTAAGGGGGAGGAATGATGTACAAACATGTCAAATTGTTAAATACATTAAAGTCAGGATAAAACAAAAAAAAAAAATAATGAGACAAAAGACCTGATTCTGAATTCACCGCTAGATGCTATACAGGGATGGCATTTCCTCAAAATTTAAACATATGAAATAACCAGACAAACCAGGTGAAAATGATAACAGAAGAAGCAAACCTCAGCTTCAGTCAGTTAAAGATCAACTAAATATTGTTCTAAAAATTGTGTGCCTAAAACAGGTGATTTCACTGATTAGCTCATCAACCTGCCTGAAGCATTGAACTAATCAGAATCATCTGGTTTAGTGGAAGGGTGAACCAATATGTGGTAGGGCTGGGATTTTCCACCTCTGGTGATAATAATAAAGCCCTTCACCCTCAGCTGTCAGTTGTACAACAAAGAGTTACTGCACCCTCGAGTTGAACATGCAGGTCTATGAATTAATGTTTTTGCCCATTTGTCCTGAACTGCTTGGTTTTTTTTCACAGGAATTGAATCAGTAAAATAGTTGCCAAGTAATTGAGAGCTAATTTTACAAAAATTAATCGTGTCTGTGTGTGTGTGTGTGTGTGTGTGTGTTTTTTTTTTTTTTGTTTTGTTTTTAGGCCAGATAAAGGGATTGACTGTAATTCATCTTGGCATTTCAACTCCTCTCTAATTGAGGTATAATGCTTGAGAACTGTGCATACCTGTATACTGTATGTTTGTCTAGAATTCATAAAAGAAGCATTTCCTCTCTCAGCTAATAGTACTATTAAGATACATCTTAAACTTTTAAAAAAAAAAGTACAACATACTAATGAGAGAACAACTGAAGAAGAAACAACATTTTTAGAACTGTCAGGTGAAAGACTTCACTTTAAAGATAGAACTTTCAAGTTATTCCAGATTAAATAAATGCTTGTGAATGGGTGTTTTTCAGGACCTGATTCCTGACTTGGAGAAGAGCTGGCCTGATTTGATGAACCACTCCTCTGTTGGATTCTGGTATCTTTTTTTTTTAAATGTCACTCTAATTCTTCAGAAACAGTAATTTAGTTGGTGTTGTCATGAAAGTTAAACTCACAAACATAGGTTTAAACACATTTTTTAAAGCTCTTTTTCTTCTTTATTTTTTTTATTGCTAAACTATTTATTTTTTATTGAATTTAACCTTTATTGAACCAAGTTAGTCCCATTGAGATTGACACCTCTTTTGCAAGGAAGACCTGGACAATTATAAAGGTTCCAGTTCACCTAACCTGCATGTCTTTAAAAGAACCAGAGCACCCGGAGGAAACTACTTTTAAGGATTAGTACAGGAGTCATGGCCAAGTGGTTAGTGTTCCTGTTTGGCGGATTTTCATTGCAAGGAAAATGACGGAACGACTGGAGCAGCGCTACTGCACAATATGCCAGGAAAAAAACTGGGCGACAGCCAGGTGAAACCATTCGGAAGATTCAGACGGCTTTCGGTGGCTTTTCAGTGTGTGGACTATCCGAGAAATTGTGGAAGAGGTGGGCATCATTTTCGGGGTCCAGCATGTCCGTGAGACCTTCAACACGGTAGTTGCTTTGGCTCCACCGTCAGCAGTTTGGCACGATAGTTCATCGCCACTCTTTTCATGGCGAATCTTCTGCACACTGGACTGTGCAGAAAAAGTGCTGATGTCCACCTCTTCCGCAATTTCTTCGGATAGTCACACAACGGTCCCGCATCACCACAGCGTTCCTTTGGCATGACCTGGTCATTTCAGCATGTTGATGGCTGACCGGAGCGTGGCTCGCTCTCTACCATTGTGCGGACGTCTTTAAACCAGTTGTACCACTCCTTAATCTGTGTGATGCCCATAGCATCGTCACCGAAAGCGGTCTGAATCTTCCGAATGGTTTCCACCTGGCTGTCGCCCAGTTTCTGGCAAAATTTGATGCAGTAGCGCTGCTCCAGTCATTCCGTCATTTTCCTTGCAATGAAAAACTGCAGAGAGTTCTACACACGACCTCACACAAATGCTGCTTGCCAGCAAATGGCGCAATCGACAAGCGTGAAAAAATTCACGCTTGCACACGAAGGTTCAAGATTGGCTCATGCAAGCACACGAAGGTTCAAATCCATCAGGTTTTTGCAAAAAAAAGGACGGATACTTTTCTAACAGACCTCGTATATATCCACATACGCACTCACATCGTTTATCTGGAAAGTATTCACAGCGCTCAAGAATGCAGAACGTGCATGTGTGTGCAAAAGAGCGACATTGAAAGTTGGATCATGGTGTCAAAATGCCTGTTAAGTCATGGAAGAAATAAATGCAGCGAGAGGAAGCGCTGAGGTGACTGTCCAGGAACTCGTGGTTCGGTTCTAGCCGGTCTGGTACATTTAATGACTTTGTGAACAGCAGCCTGGCTCATGGAAGTGTACACCCACTGGACTGTACTGGAGCGTATATTTTTGGACTGCGTGAAAATGTGACATCTTGAATAGATGCTGTGAATTGAAAACCACACTTAAAGGGACCAAGTGTGGGTGGGCTGGAGGTTTGGACCAAACCCATGCCAAACATGCACCAGTGTCATGTTATCATGGTGCTACATGGATCATATGCAGCTTGACATGGATCATATGCGGTGACACGAGTCATTTGAGGCTGGATGGGGCTCAAATAACAGATCGGTCGTGGCTCATTAGAAGCTGAATTTCTAAAATCTGTATGACACTGAACAAACATATAAAGGCAACACTTTTGTTTTTGCTCCCATTTTTATGAGTTGAACGTCAAGATCTAAAACATTTTCTATATATGCAAAAAACCTATTTCTCTCAAATATTGTTCACAAATCTGTATAAATCTGTGTTAGTGAGCACTTCTCCTTTGCCGAGATCATCTATCCCACCTCACAGGAGTGGCATATCAAGATGCTGATTAGACAGCATGATTATTGCACAGGTGTGCCTTAGGCTGGCCACAATACAAGGCCACTCTGAAATGTGCAGTTTTGCTTTATGGGGGGGTCAGAAAAGCAGTCATTGTCTGGTGTGACCACCAGTTGCCTCATGCAGTGCAACACATCTCCTTTGCATAAAGTTGACCAGCAGCCAGATGCCATAGAACATGAGCATTTGCCCACTCAAGTCAGTTAAGACAGCAAACTGCAGTCGAGACCCCGATGAGGATGACAAGCATGCAGATGAGCTTCCCCGAGATGGTTTCTGACAGTTTGTGCAAAAATTCTTTGGTTGTGAACATGGATTGTTGCAGCAGCTGTCCGGGTGGCTGGTCTCGGATGATTTTGGAGGTGAGCATACTGGATCTGGAGGTCGTGGGCTGGTGTGATTGCATGTGTTCTGCGATTGTGAGGCCGGTTGGATGTACTGCCAAATTCTATGAAATGCCTTTGGAGATGGCTTGTGGTAGAGAAATGAACATTCAGTTCACGGGCAACAGCTCTAGTGGACATTCCTGCAGTCAGTATGCCAACTGCATGCTCACT
Source organism: Thalassophryne amazonica (assembly GCF_902500255.1). NCBI lineage: Eukaryota > Metazoa > Chordata > Actinopteri > Batrachoidiformes > Batrachoididae > Thalassophryne > Thalassophryne amazonica. Next base: position 85,590,939 of record NC_047104.1, read on the forward strand.
CAAAACTTGTGCTATCTGTGGCATTGCATTGTGTGGTAAAACAAACATTTTAGAGTGGCCTTTATTGTGGCCAGTCTAAGGCACACCTGTGCAATAATCATGCTGTCTTATCAGCATCTTGATATGCAACACCTGTGAGGTGTGATGGATTGTCTTGGCAAAGGAGAAGTGCTCACTAACACAGATGTAGACAGATTTGTGAACAATATTTAAGAGAAATAGGTCTTTTGTGTATATACAAAATGTTTTGTTTTTGTTTGTTTTTTTTTTTAGTTCCGCTCATGAAAAATAGGAGCAAAAACAAAAGTGTTGCGTTTATATTTTTGTTCAGTGTATATGCACTATTTAATGGCTTTTTCAAAATGAAAAATGGTTCAGAGCTTTCTGGCTTCGTTACCCCCCCACCCCCCCCAAAAAAACACAACCATTCCAGCCTTGTAAGAATGAATTGAACACACACTTTATTCTTTTTTTTTTTTCTTCTTTTTCTTTTAAACCCTGAGCCCTTTGGGATTTGATATTGCTTGCACCATCCATCTAATGTTCTGTCACTGCTGGATTATCACAAAATATACAAGGTCTACAGCACATGGGCATTTTCCACATTAAAATCTCTGAGTTTGACCTTGCTGTGACGTTTACAACTTAAGCAGAGCATTTTTACATTCATCAAAAATTTGTATGCACAGTGCAGGTATGGAGAACTGAGTGCCACCGATTAATTCATGACACATTACCTGTCCTTGTTGTGGTGTGTATGGTGTGTATAGTATGATTATAGAAAATGTGTTCGTTGTCCATTTGTTTTGACAGGAAGTACGAGTGGAATAAACATGGCACCTGTGCAGCAGAAGTTGATGAATTCAACAGTCAACATAAGTACTTCAGCAAAACACTGGAACTGTACCATAAATTAGATTTAGACAGGTAAACATCATTACCATCTCCAGTAACATTTCTTTTTATTATTATCATTATTTATTGTAATTATTATCATCATTTTTGGCATTTTTTTTTTCTTTTCATTTTCATTTCACTGGTAACCTCCCATATTTGTATTCTTCGGTGTCATTCAGTTATTGGCTGAACAGTAAGTCATTGTACATAGTAGGAGCATTCTGACCACATATTTTGTTTTTCTTAGGAGGGTTAGGGGCAGTTATAAAGTGGGCATACAGTTGTATGTAAAAATTTTGGGACCCCTGAGGATTTCCATGATTTTCTTTTATAAATCATTGGTTGTAAGAGACCAATGTGTGTGTGTGTCTCTTACAAGACCAATGTGTGTGTGTGTGTGTGTGTGTCTTCCAAGAAACACACCTCACCCATTCAAATCAACATAGTTTAAAAAACTCACAATTTACCAATTCCTTTTCTTCTCCATATAATTCAAAACAAAGAGGAGTATGTATCTTACTAAATAAAAAAAAATAATTTTAGTCTTAACACAACAATTACAGATCCAGAAGGGTGTTTTATTATCATCAACATTTCCATTAACAATAACCCAATCACAATTGTCAACATTTATGGTCCGAATTCCGATGATCCTTCCTTCTTTCATAATCTATTTTCATCTATTTCTAATTATTCTCACTGCCCAGTAATTGTAGGAGGTGACTTCAATACAGTCATTAACCCATCAATAGACAGATCAAAAACCTCAAATAAACCTTAGCAGTCTACTATAACCATACAGCAGTTCATGAGTGATTTTGGTCTTGGTGATGGTTGGAGGCTTCAACACCCAAATGCCCGTGAATATACATTTTTTTCATCAGTTCACCAATCTTACTCTCGTATTGATTTATTTTTAACAAGCAACTCAATCATACCCAATATTTCCGAATCTCAAATATATCCAATCACCATCAGTGACCATTCCCCTGTAACATTCACTTGGAACTTGCCTGCTTTTCAGAAATGCTCTAGCAGATGGCATTTTAACACATCTCTTTTACAGGACTCAAAGTTTGACAGTTACTTTATGAGAGAGTGGACATCCTTCCTTGAAATAATTGACTCCCCAAAGTCTTCACCAACAATACTCTGGGAAACTTGGAAAGCCGTTCTGTGAGGTAAAATAATATCATTCTCTGCCTATAAAAAGAAAGTAGAAAAGGAAAAACAAACACAGCTAGAAATGAAAATTAAAGAATTGGAGACAATTAATGCAACAAAACCAACTGAAATTATACACCGAGAACTCAGAAAAAATAAACTTTTGCTAAATGAAATAATTAACAAACAAAATCTATTCCTTATTCATAGACTGAGACAAGAATCATTCCACCATAGCAAGTCATTTTCCCAAATCTCTGATTATGCAATAAACTGGAATAAATCATCCATTCTCCCACTTAACAGTTATCGGGATGTGGTAATCCAGCAGTCACCCATTCCCTTATGCACAGATCACATCACTTATCTAGGAGTGAGGATATCCTCCAGGCTGTCAGAGCTGAGCGCTCTCAACTTTACACCATTACTGACAACAATAGAAGATGACTTACTCCGCTGGCATAACTTAACACTTACCATAATTGGCAGAATAGCAGTCATAAAAATGAATATATTACCTAAATTAAACTATTTATTTTCAATGATTCCAATCCATCCCAAACCCACCTGGTTCAAAAAATTAGATTCAATCATTTCCCATTTCTATTGGAAAAACAGACCACCAAGAATAAAACTAACTACTCTGCAAAAAAAATAAATTTCAAGGAGGTCTAGAAGCACCAAACTTTCAATTATACTCCCTGGCAAACCAGCTACAATACATATATAAATGGACACACCCTACCCAATCTGATATCATCTGGCTAGACTTGGAACAAACTCTGTGCAAAGACATAAACATATCAGACATTCCTTTTATTACAAAGTCCATTAAACACCATACATGTTTCAACGCGTTCACAATAGCCTCCACCATGACAGCCTGGTGGAAATTCCACCAAATCACTAATTCCACTCTTGCCCCATCTAACTTCACTCCACTGTGGAATAACCCGGACATTGTAAATAATAAAAAAATCACTTAACTTTAACACGTGGGCTAAAAAGGGTATCACTCACATTAACCATATCTTCAATTCCAATGAACTTTTACAATTTCCACTCCTGATCCAGAGGTTTGGCATCGGGAGCAATCAGTTCCTGAAATACCTGCAATTAAAATCAATTCTACAAACAAAAATACATTTCAGATCATCAAATCTACAACTATCACCTGTAATATCACAATTAATTAATCTATCTTCATCCAAAAAATTACTCTCCAAAATATACAAAATTATTTTAAAACCTCTTCAAGAAATATCTCTGCTGACATCCAAATGGGAAAATGACTTGTCAATTTCTCACGATGCCAACTTTTGGAATCAAATCTGTAAAAATATTTATTTTATGATTAATAATGCAAATTTACAATTGATACAATACAAAACACTGCATAGAACACATTACACGGGGGAAAGGTTATCAAAAATGGGACTCACATCAGAAATTTGCATGCACTGCACAGAGAACTGCACAGACACATACATTCATGCGACAAGGCACTGCACCCCCATCAGACACTTCTGGGAACAGGTTACACAGGCACTTTCATCCTTGCTGAACTGCCACATCCCATTATCTCCCGCACTCTGCTTGCTAGGGGACACTTCAGTAATTACCAAAAAAACTATAGATTTCAAACTGGTTCTCATAGCTCTAACCATCGCCAAGAAAACTATCCTCATGAACTGGAAAACACGAAACCGTATAAACATCAATTATTGGAGAAATCTTCTCACAGATTTCATCACAATGCAATATTCTTCACCTCCCTACAATGACTCAGCAGAACCCCAACCCTCCCGCTCACATTAACTGACCTGGTATTGTTTTAGTTTCCTTTCGGAGAGGAGGGAAGAAGAAAGAAAAGGAACGAGGGAGAAGGAGAAAGGAAAGGGAAAGGGAAGGAAATGAAATGAGAGGGGAAGGGAAAGGAAAAGAAAAAGGAAAAAAAAAAGGGAGGGGAAGGAAGAGAGAGAGAGAGGAAAAAAAAAAATCAAAACCACGTCACTCTTGACAGCACACTCGCCTCTACCCCCCTCACAGAGCCCGCTGGCATCTGGTCAATATTAATAACTTTTCTCTCATAACCTCACACCAGTTGTATGTGTATGTGTGTGTATATGTATCGGTGTGTGTGTATGTATATACATATGTATATAATTTTTTTAGGCTATTTATATATTCATTATTGATAATAATATAATTATTATTGATATTATTATAATAATTTTTATATGATATATGACATGATATATGTGTGTATGTGTATATGTATATATGTTTGGATGTATATATATATATATATATATATATATATATATATATATATATATAAATTTTTTTTGGCTATTTATGTATTCATTATTGATGGTAATATAATAATGATTGATATTATTATAATAATTGTTTTCATATGATATATGACATATGTGTGTGTATGTGTATTTGTATGTATGAGATTTTATGATTTCTTATATGATTAACGGCTGCATGAAATACTAATAGTGACAACAACACAAGGACAGGTTGAATTAATATATATACATAAAAGATAATTAAAAATAAAACACTGCACATTCAAGGATCCTGTCCATTCTATCCCTACATTTATGTCTGTGTGTTTTTAATGCACTACATTCCACAATGTTTTTAATGCACCATACAAGATGAGACCCACACACAGACAAAAAAAAAAAAAAAGAATGGGTCAGATACAACGCATTAATCAATGTCACACTATTTTGAAAGGTTGTTTAATCATTGTTGTTGCTGTGGTATGGATTGATGTTATGATTATTGCTATTAATATACACAGATATGTGTTTTGTAGACTTGTGTGCATGTGGGTATGTATGTATGTATGTGTATATGTATACATGTACATATGTGTATATATATGTATGTGTGTGTGTGGGTATGTATGTATGCATATGTATATATACCTCCTTGTGTATCATGTCTGTATTGTTTTATGTTATATGGTTATTATCCTCATGCATTTATTTCTTTATATTACCGTTGTTTCCAGTGCTCGTTAATGCCTGTTTTGTTTTATGTTGTCATGTTGTCTTTGTCTTCTAATAAAAAATAATAATAATAAATAAATAAATCATTGGTTGATTGGATCAGCAGTTTCAGTTAAATATATCATATAGCAGACAAACACAGTGATATTTCAGAAGTAAAATGTTTACAGAAAGTGCAATAATTCTTTAAACAAAATTAGGCTGATGCATAAATTTGGGCACCCCAACAGAAAAAAATACATCAGTTTTTAGTCGATCCTCCTTTTGCAGAAGTAACAGCCTCTGAATGATTCCTATAGCTTAAAATGAGAGTGTGGATTCTGGTTTAAAGCCTTTTGTATTATATAACAGCTGAGTGGATCCTTGTCATTTGATTGGTGCTTTGTATGTCACCAGACATGGATTAATTTGTCCCATTTGTGTTGCATTGCATTTAGAGTGCAGTTTGGTTCCATTTAGAGCGCAAATTTAGTTCCATACGTTTGGTACCATTGCACTCTGCACACATGCACGTGCACACACACGCACCCACACGCACACAAAATAAATCCACTTCGCTGTCTGGAGGCTGTTAGCAGGAAGAAAGAATGAAAAGCTGGACTAATTTCTGATGTGATTTTTTTTTTTTTTTTTTTTTTTTTTCTCTTCACTGCACTGAGGATGTACACAGTCTTTTTTTGTAGTACATGCGCGCACAAACACCAACCCGGTTATGCACCAGGGAAAACGAGCTAACTGACGCTGCTCATTCTTGTAGCATACACACGCACACACAAACTCTACTCCGCTGTAAGTCTTCTGGATGCATCAAGAGCTGTTCAGCTGAAAAGCTGACGTGATGTTTGACTGGACTGAGGAACTACACAAAGTATTTATTTTTTTTTTTTAATGGAAGTCCGAAGTCAGTGCACAGCATTACTGGACAACACATCACAAGTTGGACTTTAGCAGCAGTGGAACACCAAAATATGAGTCCCTTTTCTGTTGTTTATACATTTATAAAATATCAAATGACAAGGATCTATTTTAGCCATTATATAAAACAAATAATGAATGTTTTTACATTCTTTCAGTGGAACAAATATTTAATTCAGTGAAAGCCAAGTTGAATGGGTCGTTGTCTTGTTGAAAGATCCAGCCCCGGCACAACATCAACTTTGTCACTGATTCATGAACATTGTTCTCAAGAATTTGCTGATATTGACTGGAATCCATGTGACCCTCAACTTTAACAAGATTCCCAGTACCTGCACTGGCCACACAGCATCATGGAACCACCTCCAAATTTTACTGCAGGTAGCAAGCATTTTTCTTGGAATGCTGTGTTGTTTTTCAGCCATGCATACCACCCTTTGTTAGGTCCAGATAACTCAATTTTAGTTTCATCAGTCCACAGCATGTTATTCCAAAATGAAGCTGGCATGTCCAAATGTGCTTTAGCATACCTCAGGTGACTCTGTTTGTGGCGTGTACGCAGAAAAGGCTTCCTCTGTATTACAGCATCATACAGCATCTCCTTGTGCAAAGTGCGCTGTATAGTTGAACAATGCACAGAGACACTATCTGCAGCAAGATCATGTTGTAGGTCTTTGGAGCAGGTCTTGACTGTGACTGTTCTCACCATCCTTCGATTCAGCTTATGAGATTTATCTTGGCCTTCCACTTCGGGCCTTAACTCGTACTGTGCCTGCTGACTGTTAAACAGTCTTTGTTTTCAGGTCATGTGAGAGTTGTTTAGAGGCTCCCATGTTGCCACTCATTAGAAGAGATGCAAAGAGGGGGAACATTTGCAAATGGCCACCTTAAATAACCTTTCTCATGATTGGATTCACCTGTATTAGGAGGTCAAGGGTCATTGAGCTTACCAAACAAATTTTGTTTTCCAATAATTAATAAAATAAGGGTGCCCAAATTATGCACCTGCCCAAATTTGTTTAAAAATTATTATTATGCAAATACTAGAACTTCATGTCACTTCTCCAATATCAGTGTGTTCATCTGCTATATGATATATTTAACTGAAATTTCTGATCCAGACAACCAATGATTTATAAAGGACAATCATGAAAATTATCAGGGGTGCCCAAACATTTGCATACAACTGTATCCATACATTCATGCATGTATATTGTACAGGACTAGTACTGTTTGATCATGTATTGTAGTTACTCCTCATCTATACATGGGTGGAAGGATCCAGGATAATTTTAAGGAATGCAGCAAAACAGTGATGCACAAATGTACTTTTGAAAATAACACACATGTGCAAGGGTCTAGAAATCACATAATAGAATCACCATATCTCCTTTACATCCAACCCAAGACACCGTATCTCAAATGTAATTCTGTTTCTGTTGCTGTAGCATCCTGCAGAAGTTTGGGATCATCCCATCAGAAAAATACTATGCAGTAGGTCCATTTTTTTATAAATACATACACACAGATTTATATATATATATATATATATATATATATATATATATATATATATATATATATATATATATATATATATATATATATATATATAAAATAGTTTTTGTGTTGTTTTACTGCAGTGGTATTGAAATACGAAATGGTGGTGGTGTATTGTTGTATTACATGATTGCCAGGGTTGATATTTAGCTATATATAGCTATATATACATCAGCTTCGTGCCGAAGCCATCGGCATGAATTTTGCTGCAACTTTTTCATGGCCAAATCTTCTGTCACAGTGGAATGTGACACAAAAAGTGCTGATGTCCACCTCTTCCACAATTTCTCGGATAGTCACACGACGGTCCCACATCACCACAGCGTTCACTTTGGAAATGATCTGGTCATTTCAGCATGTTGATGGCCGACCGGAGCGATGCTTGCTCTCCACCGTTGTGCGGCCGTCTTTAAACTGGTTGTACCACTCTTTAATCTGTGTGATGCCCATAGCATCGTCACCGAAAGCCGTCTGAATAATCCAAATGGTTTCCACCTGGCTGTCACCCAGTTTCTGGCAAAATCTGATGCAGTCGCGCTGCTCCAGTCGTTCCGTCTTTTTCCTTGGAATGAAAAAACGCAGAGCGCACGACCCACACCTCACACAAAGGCTGCTTACCAGGAAATGATGCAATCGACAGGCGTGAAAAAATTCACGCATGCGCACGAAGGTTCAAGGTTGGCTCATGCAAGCACACGTGATTCAAATCCATCAGGTTTTTGAAAAAAATAAAAAGGTTGGATACTTTGTCGCTACGTCTACAAGTGCAAATTAAAACTCTACCAAGTAAAGCAGAAACCATACATCAACAACATCCAGAAATGCCGCCGCCCTCTCTGGGCCCGAGTTGATTTGAAATTGACAGATGCAAAGTGGATGTCATGCTTGGCCCTGATCAGGTTTGGTCTACTTGCTTCCCCTTTCTTTGACCCACTTCTGCTCCTGTTCTGTTTATTAGCTATTTATCATGTATTTATTCCCTGTTCTATTTTACTTTGGTTCTCTGTTACTTTGCATTCTTTAGCTATTGTCTAGTTCTTTTCTTGTTCTGCCAGATTGTGTTTCATTGTTTATCATTCATTTGTCAGCTATTAATTTCTGTTGATCTTTAGTATTGGTATTTTTGTGTCATGGCTTGTTGATTTTGTCATCTGGTTTTCATTTGGTATTCTTCAGTCAGTTGTGTTTTCATTATGTTATCACTTGTTTAGTTTTGCTTTAGTATTCTGTTTCATGTCTCCTGATCAGTTATGTCATGCCTGGTTCCTAGCTATGTTTTTCGGCCCTAAGTTTTCATTGTTACTTTTGTTCATAGTAATATTATATCCCATAGTAGCTCTGTTCTTAGTTTTGTGTTTCACTCCAAGCTGCACCTGATTTTTGTCTTCATCCCTCTGGCATCTCTGTCTGTGTTGTCACGTCATGTCACTCCACTAGTTCTGTGCCCTCCTCTCACACTTTGTCCCAGTCTGCTTTGTGTTTTCATTTAGTCACATTCTTGACACCTGTTCACACATCTTTGTCTTTGCTTCTCTCCACCTTGTGTTCTCTTCCCTCACTGTCTTGCACAACATAGTATCTTTGTTCATTAGCCATGCCCCATTTCTGGATCCCTCCTCTCATGTGCATCTTGTTAACACCACCTGTTCCTAATTTGTCCACATGCATATAAACCCTCACAGTCCCTCGCCAGATTGTTGTCACTTCCAGCACACTCTCCAGCCTTTTGTTCTCTGTCCTGATTAGTCTTGCTGTGTACCAGTTCCTTGCTTTGTGTTTTTGGCTGCCTTTTTGCCTCAGCCTATATGCCAGTGTTTGCCCGTGCATCAGACCCTGCCTGGAGATGACTGCCTTTTGCCTCACCCTGCTTGTGCCTCTGCTCCGTTTTCTGACACCTGTGTACCGAACCTCTGCCCGAATAAACATGACGACTTGTACCTCAAAGCCTGGTTCGGAGTTTGTATTGTGGGTCACCCGCTCCTGGGGTCAGACTGCCGCCCGACATGACAGTGGGAAAAGTGTGTTGTGGTCTGATGAGTCCACATTTCAAACTGTTTTTTGGAAATCATGGACGTCATGTCCTCCGGACAAAAGAGGAAAAAGACCATCCAGATTGTTACCAGCGCAAAGTTCAAAAGCCATCATCTGTGATGGTACGGGGGTGTGAAAGTGGGCAGGCTAGCATGGGCAGCTTACACATCTGTGAGGGTATGGGGGGTGTGTTAGTGCCCATGGCATGGGCAACTTACACATCTGTGATGGCACCATCAATGCTGAAAGGTACATCCAGGTTTTGGAGCAACACATGCTGCCATTCAAGCAACGTCTTTTTAAGGGACGTCCCTGCTTATTGCAGCAAGACAATGCCAGCCACATTCTGCACGTGTTACAACAGTGTGGGCTTTGTAGTAAAAGAGTGCGGGTACTAGACTGGCCTGCCTGCAGTCCAGAACCTGTTGCCCATTGAAAATGTGTGGCACGTTATGAAGTGCAAAATACGACAACGGAGACCCCGGACTGTTGAACAACTGAAGTCGTACATCAAGCAAGATGGGAAAGAATTCCACCTACAAAGTGTCAACAATTAGTGTCCTCAGTTCCCAAAAGCTTATTGAGTGTTGTTAGAAGGAAAGGTGATGTAACACAATGGTAAACATCCCACTGTCCCAGTTTTTTGAAACATGCTGCAGGCATCCATTCAAAATGAGCAAATATTTGCACAAAAACAATAAAGTTATCAGTTTGAACATTAATATCTTGTCTTTGTGATGTATTCTATTGAATATAGGTTGAAGAGGATTTGCAAATCATTGTATTGTGTTTTTATTTATATTTTACACAACGTCCCAACTTCACTGGAGTTGGGGTTGTAGTTATTAGCATAACTCTGAAAATCACCAAACCATTTTTCAAATTTTGCATAGCAGTTAATCCTGTACAATGATGCCGTTTTATATTTCATCATTTACGTGTGTGTGTGTGTGTGTGTGTGTGTGTGTGTGTGTGTGTGTGTGTGTAGTTCTCAGACATTGAATCCGTCATAGAGAACTTCTATAATGTCAAACCTAAGATCCAGTGTTTCCATCCATCAAAGGTATGAGATCCTGTGCTATAGTTAATCCATTATGCTTTTCTTGGCTGCGTATTTCAGAAAGTTGTAGCTGCATGTTTTCTGCCACAGAGCTGCATTTATATTTGTCATATGTTGAGTGATAGTCTGTAAGAATTTTCATTGTGCGATGTATTTTTACAGAATGCTGAGGTCCAGATTTTGGGTCAGATCGAGATCTGTTTCCACATTGACTTGTCCATGCTTGACTGTGAGAAACGTTCATCCAAAAACTCTGCTTTGCTGGGAGATCAGGATTTTTCCATGTTTGCAGATGTGCCGTCTGGGTTCAGCGTGTGTGATGAGGACAGGCCTGTTTACTATCCACCTGTGTTATGAATGCACTCTCAATCATACCACAGCTCTGTTTGGACAAATTCAAGTGGTACTAGAATTAAGAGCACACACATTTATAATGTTCTACTTATGGCAACTAATGCTGCTTTGTGCTAATTATTTTGTGCAATACAAAATCAAAATTTTAAGTTTATCATTTTTAAATAACTGCTAGAAATTTTGGATATTGGACATATTTTGGTGACAGTATTTGTCCCTGTGGAATATATTTACAGCCATTACACTACTTTAGCATATGACACATAGTCTGCATCCTTCAACACATCACAGATGTAGGTAGCAGTTAGTAAATAGGTTAGTCAACAGTAATTTTGCCGATAACTTAAGTAATTTTAATTAGTCATGTCAAATATTATCTGTTTCAGGGGGTCCCTTGGGGTTACAGCTCCATGAAAGTGACAATTTGCTGCTTGTCTGATTTATATCAACGTAATTAAAATACTTTGGGTTTTGCATTAGTTAGTCGGTAAAGTAAGAGTTCTTGGCTCTGGGAATTTTAGAAGTTTTTTTTATGGGGAGTTTTTCCTTCTCTGCTGTTTTTAATTGAAAGGGTAACAGACTGCAAAGTAATTATTTAGCAATTGCAGTAATCATTGTAGTTACAGAGTAATATGAGTACAACTTTAACTACCTTCTTTGTCTGCCAAGTAATTAAGGCATTTAAGAGTATACATTATGCTCCATGCAGCGATAAGGTGTGAATTTATCTGTTTCAGATGTTATGTACCTGTACCTTATGTACTGTCGTCATTTATTTTAAAGGGGATTACGTCACACAGTACTTTATGGAATAAATTATGAGTCCAGTCATTGCTTGTTTTGCCAGCTTCATGACCCACACCAAATATATTCAAACAAATAGCTGTACCAAATCAGTATGGAGGGACACTGCAAGTCAGACAATTTTTGGGGTGGGGGCCATGGCTGGCAGAAAGTGGCAGCTTGTGATTATAATAATGTAATTACATGCGCACAGAAGCACAAAAGTAATGATTTTTGTAATTTGTTGGAATAGGTCAAGATTTTACACCAGGTTGTTTTTGTTTGCTTTTTTTTTTTCTCACTAGAAAAGACTGCAAACTTGAACCTAACTTGTATAGCAAAACAGCATAGTACAGCAAACTTGTTCGTAGTATAAATATTGTAGTGAAGGCCACTGTGACCCAGCACGACCACAGGAAACGTACTGAAAATATTTCATGGTCTTTTCTGAGACATATCTTTCCCACCTAAACACCACTGATGATTGTGATCCTTTCATTTTGTGCCCATGTCCATGTCACTTGCACTGCAGAAAATACATGAAATGTTCACTAATGAAATCAAATGCAAATTAATAATGAGTGAATGTTAGGCCTACTACCTCTGTGTTCTACAATCAAAATAGTAGGAAATTAATGTTTTGTTGTTTTTTGCTTGTTTCATATAGTTTCTGCCTTAGAACTCCAACCCCTTGCCAGTAGGGGATGCTGTAGCCACCTCAACAATCCCCTCAGCATCCTTGTCATGTTCACACCCCCCCCCCCCCCCTTTCACCAGAGATGCAAACATTTGAGTTTTTGTTGCTGGCATTGAAGTGCTGTGGGTTTTTGTGGAAATTATTACTTAAATCTACAAACCACACATTTCAATAAAAAACTCTCAAGGTCGGGCCTAGGTCACAATCGGAACTAAGGCGAGAATTCACATTTCCGTAACTGGCCACTCGGTGAAAACAGACTCAAGCTGTATGCTGTTTTATTGAAATCAGTCGGGTTTTTTTTTTTGCCTAACTTGCTTCTAACGGCCTGACAACTATCATTGCCTGGAATAATGAGATTTATACACCAAGATGACCTAAAATGAACCGTTTGTACATTAAATTGGCTTTATTGACGAGTCTGACCCATTCAGAAGTGACCAGATTACATGTATTTGTATTGATTTGCCGATGTTTTCACTGAGAAACTCCGCCCTTCGAGGTTAATCTGCCTGGATACCGACCTTGAGAATTACAACTCTGAACAAATGCCTGTATTGTCACATCAATTAAATATTTTTTTAATTCATTTTTGTCAATAAATAAATCTCAAATAAATCCATGATTTATTTTATCTATATATTAGATTGGCCTCTGTGTACATATATGAGTGCGTGTGGAGGCTTTGATCACAGACAAATAGGACAGGCTGACATTTGCCGTTTCGCATGCTTATTTTGGGTAATGGATGAACGCCACAAAAGGGAGCGCTGATCGGACTAATATTTTGAGGAAACTACAGCTAGTACATAACAGTGAACAATGGATGTTGATAATTACATTCTGGACTCACATGCCATTATTACCACTGTTGAACAATGTCACTAACTATTTTATAAACACATACCCAGCTAGTGCATGTGGATCCCCATGAGCAATGTGCTAGTAATATTTATGTATTGCGGAAATTGCGCTCACACAGTCCATTAGCCTGTGGGTGATATGCAGTGGTCCAGTGGAGCTTCACACCAGGCTGTGTGAATGGCATTCCAGAGCTCGGACGTAAACTGCGAACCCCTATCAGAAGAGAGGTCACATGGAGTGCCAAATTGGGTAACCCGGGTTCTGATGAATGCTTGGGCCATCTCAGCTGTTGTTGCAGCCGTCAACAGAAGAGCCTACCTTATGGCCTGATCCACCATTGTAAGGAGGTGTGTGAAACCCAGGGAGGAGGGTAGGGGCCCACAAGGTCCATTAACGTGGTCGAATCTCTGCTCAGGTACGGGGAATTGTGCTAGGGGAGCTTTGGAGTGACGGTGGATCTTGGAGCGTTGATACTCTCCACAAGAGTCCACAGTCCCTCTAAAGCCCATGCCAGGCTGCCAACAACTTTTGTGATGGTTTTTTTACCTGGTTGAGAAAGGCCATGCGCTGCCTCAAAAACACATCGCTTCCATGTGGCAGGGGATGACGGGCTGTTGCTGTCCCGTATAGATGTCGCAGAGCAGCGTGGGTGCTGCTCTCACTTCAAGTGACCTCTGTCAACTGCAGTCCCAGTGGCAGCAGACCAGACTGACTGCACTTCTGGATGGTGGTCTGATCAGCCGCCATCTGGATATAGTCCAGCCCGAGGTGGACAGTGGCTGCAAAAGTTCGAGAGAGGCAGGCCACGACGAAGTTCGTCTTGCCCACAACATGTATGTCTGTGGTGAGCTCTGAGATATAAGAGAGCTGTCAGTGTGAGGTGCCATTAAAGTGCCATTGGAAGGTGATGGTCTAGTGCAGGGGTGGGCAGCAAGGGCTGAGACACTACAGGTTTTCCTTGCAACCAATCACCTCAGCAGGTGGATTGCTGATGAGCTTCTCCCCTGAACATAAACACCTGATCGTCAATGAAATCACCTGCTGAGACAAGTGATCATTAATGAAATCACCTGCTGAGGTGATTGGTTGTAAGGAAAATCTGCAGTGTCTCGGCCCTTCATGGCACATGATTGCCCACCCCTGGTCTAGTGGTTAATGCATCACGATACTGATCACACAAGTGTGACTCCTGTGGATTTCAATTAAACATTCCACGTGAGTCCACCACATGAAGATGCGCATGAAGGAAATTTATTGTGGTTCAGTGTGTTGAACAACAAGAGTTAATTGTACTTTCTTTCTTTTTTTAATAAATCATATTTGTCCATTACATGTACAGAAGTTAGTCAGTGTGATAATTCAGGTACATTTTATCACAAACATTTTATTAACTCGGAGGGTGAGTTTGTTACCAGCTGTCTCTATCTGCCTTTGTGATTATGTCTGTGCAGTGTGTATGAATAATAATGTCATGATCTCCTTACAGAGTTTTAATCCTACCAGGACAAAGACAGTAATCCATAATCTTGAATCTCCTCCCACAGTACATTGCAGTAGTACTGCCTAAATGTGTGTCTTCTTACAAATCCTGTTGAGCTAAAGTGTCGTGAAACTATGTGCTATCTACACTGTACTTGAATGCAGTCCAAATCCTGTTGTACAGGAAAATGGAGCCACGTGCACTGGTGTTTGTGATGTTCCAATTCAGGGGAATCACCACTCTGACATACAGCAAGTAGTAAGTCAGACAGTTTCAACAACAGTCCTGATTTCACCCTGAATCTGACTAAGAAACCCCCCCACCACCACCACCGCCACCTCTCCCAATCCCATTTCTGTTTCCATCACACCGCAACCTCTCTCTGAGGTTATGTAATACTGCAGTTCTGCAAAGCTGCTGATGAGACAGCCATAAGTGCCAGTGCACAGTACTCTGAATGCTGCCCTTGCTGCTGTCATTATTGATTTCAGCATTGATCGCTGTGCTGTTCCTCGGTATCTAATTAGATTAAACATGCAGTCACTGAATCTGATCCAGAGTATTCTCCCACGGCTGCCGCTGATGTCCTGCTTCGTCATACTGTTGTTAACAACTCTATGGTTGTCATGGTCAGAGCTGAACAGATGGGAATGGATAGAGGTAGCTGTGTAACAACACGTGACCTCACCAGCTGTTGCTAGTATGCTGATGGGAGAAATGGGAGGGGGGGCAGTAGAATAAAGGGGAGGGGTCACTGGCACACTTGTGACTGGTGAGACAGTCCCTTGTTCTGCAGAGAGAGAGATGAGGGAGGGCGTGGGGGGGATGAGTGCACATGCACGGTGACAGGACTGAAGACACACCTCTATCGCTCCTGATTCAGCGGAACAGATTTATTCATCACCTCTCCCTGCAAGCCTCACACAGCAAGCCTGCCGCAAACCAAACAAGCCCAAACCAGCACCACCTGACTGACCGACGGGCTGCCTGCACAGATCCTGCTGTCCCTCTGACCGGAGCACTGAGTAGTGGCCACTGCAGAAAGAAACCACCCCAATGGAGGAGCAAACAGTGAATGTGAATGATCAGAATCGAAAAAGCGACACCTGCGCTGAGGATGTCAATGGACAAGCTGCAGGACAAGTAGACAACTGACAACATCTGTTTCTTCATCCCAACCTGAGGACCCCTCCTGCAGGGAGATGTGCTTTGTTATGGGATAGATGCACAGGACTACATGTTGCCATGGATACCAGCACGCGTAAATTCGCTGTGCGCAGATGGTTTTCCATCTACTTGAAGAACAAGGCAGCAAGGAACAAGAACAGCACAGGCTTCTGTCAATTTGAGGTGCGCAAGTCTGCAAGAAACACCCAGGATAGATGTGCGTGGCATGCTGCCTGCGTGTGTGTGATTTGCTTTGTTATGTTGAGGATGCTTTGCTGCATGGTTACCAGCTGTTGCTCTGCACATCTGTCGAGAATCTAGCTATCAGTCAGGCAGAGGGATAATGTGTTTTGACAAAGTGAGGGAGAGGGTACACGGAAAGTGCACGCAGGCAGGTTGGCAGATAGATACAGATTGATTCAGTGTGAGGCCGCAGCAGTGCACATCTATTTATAGAACACACAGAAGTGGATGAGAGAGAGACAAACGGAGAGGGACAGCATCCTGTTTACAGCTCATCTACCTGTGTGTTAGGATATAAATAGTTGAAACTCTCCCTGGCTTCCTCCTTTCTCCCTCCCTGTGAGCGCTGATGTGACAGACAGACTTTGTTTTTTAGGCTTGTAATGTCTGTGCCTGTTTCGCTGGCTGTCATCCTCTACAGAAAGGTCAGACTCCAGGGTGAGCCACAGCTCACTCTCAGAGAATCTGCCAATTGGGACTTGAACCCATTCCTTCTTGCAGATGGACTGGACACTGCATCAATTAATGCCACACTGTGAGATTAAACTTAAAACAACAGCAACATCCAGATGTTTTGACATATTACAGTATTCACACATACATTGATTCCTATGTGAAAACTGCAGTTTGCATAATCTTGTCACTGCCCTGATAAGAAACTTTTCATTAAAACCCTATAGATTATCTTCTGAAGTATGCAAACATTTACGTTTTATTTACAAGTACATGTGTTTGGTGCTGTGCATCGCCACATTCACCACACAACACGACGCCCGGTTTCTGATTGGTAACTAACCAAGCAGACCAATGAACTGTGATCCCCTCCTCCTGAAAGTCGCTATCTGCTGCAGCCTGTTGATATGTGGGGTCATTTGCTGGGGTACTCAATACTGAGGAATGTCCCTGGTCCTTCTTTTGGTCATCTCAGGATGTCCTTCTTTTAGATAACACAAACTAATTGCAAGTGATTAGCTAGAAAAGGACACAACACTTTGGAATAATTCAGCCTTAAGCAAGAATAAAATGCACAGAGTTTTTTAAGTTTATTTAAGCCTTCGACACAGAGCTTATACAAACTGAGTCCTCTAGAGAGACTGAATATGTGACGACCGCGCTCATCTATTTATTGGAGACCCGCGGGCATCGCTCCTCCTTCGACTTTTTTATTTATTTTATTCCCAAGACATGGTTTCTATTGGAAGCGTCCTGTAGTGAACCCTAAGCAGGTGTTAGGCCATTATTTCAATGTGACAAACGCTCCCATTAAAACTTGAAGGATTTACAACTGATTTTTTTAAAAGACCTTCGGCCACAGGTGCAGCTGGCCTGAGGCCCCCCTGCACCTTGCCTGCGGGAAAGCACCTAAGAGGCCTTGGAAAGCCCCTGACAGACCGAATGACTAATAGAGCCCTTTTTTTGGGTTGAACACCTGCTAGTTCAGCCAGAGGACATACAGTTCAGATCAGGACACTTGATAGTTCATCATAGTTCAAATAAGGACCTAAAATTCTTCTACAGTCCCTCCTCTGGGACTCGAAAGAGTCCCATTACATCAACTATACTCTTGGGTTGTTTACTGACAAGACATCCTCATTTGTGCATTGCAATAATAAAAAAAAGAAAAACACATCACTCGACTTACTGATAACTCTGGTGCGGATATGATATAAGTGATACTTCACACGGTAAATATATTTAAGTTTAAGTGCAGGTGAGCCTACATACTAAGGCACAAGGTGATCAATTAGCTGGATTATATCAACGCAAAGGTGACATTCAAACATTGAGTTTGGTGTAATTCAAGGCACTTAAATGGCCACATAAAACAAGTTACAGCAACCTCTTAATCATGGCAAAGTAAAGGCATTACATTGACATCAGTGCAACCAATCATCTTCTGGCATCTATTGTCTCACTCAACAGAGGCTCCAACCCATTATACTTGGTTCTACATATTATTTTGTTAAAGCGTCACACATTTATTACTTAAATGCATCAAATAACCCCTATGTTACCACTATTTAGTCAACCAATCAAGAAACTATTCTAACGTTAGCGCAGCTATATCTAGTTAAATGATAAACACAATAAATGGTTTCCCTTCATGTCCGTCCTTAAGTCATTTGCCTTAGTCAATCATATAATGGTTTTCATTATAGGCCATTTCTCAACATTTTCCACTTTGTTTTTCTTCTTTTTCAGCTTGTTTTCTAATGCCCTTTTTGGCCAGACACCAAATTTAGGCAATGCATGTCTCTTGATGCATGCTATAATTTAAGAAAAAGGGGTCCCTATGGTGCATCTTTACTACTAAATCTCCAAACACGCCGTGTAAGGGTCCCCTTTTTATAACTTTGCAATGTGATATTTATGTGTATGCATTTAGCTTTATCTGTGTTACGCAGATGATGGTAAGGACAGACATTTACCCAACCTTCGTTACTAACATATATCCTTCTTTGTTTTTTTATTTACACTCAGATTTCTGAAACCAGTCCACAATTCAAACTCAAGAATCAAGATCATCGTCCGTTTTCAGTGCCATTACGTCAGTCCGCGCTCCTCAGCATTTACTCAGCGTCTGAAGTTTTGGGAGAAGTTGGGGAATATGGGGAGGTTGGCCTTTCAGGGGTAGTGGGGGAAGGATCAGGAATCCTGGCTTTCAGACAGTCGCGCAGTTCTCTGATGGATCTTTCCAGCTCCTTGTGCTGGTTGGCCAGGTTGTACAGGGCCCCCAGAGAATTCTTGCCCACATTCAGGGTGGTGGTGGCCAGCCCTAGATGTTCCCTCTCTATATGCTCCATCATGCTGGCTAGCATGTCCATACTAGACTGAAGACCACACAGTTGAGTATGGAGGCCCTCCTGAGCACAAGAGATGTTGGCATTGTTACGGTGTATCCTTAACAGGTATGCAGCTGTCTGTTGTGGCATGATTTCCTCAAATAGTCCATGGGAATGTGATTTGTGAGGGGCAGGAGCTGCTCCAAGGTTTTTGGAGCAGACTCTTGTGGAAGACGAAGCTCTCTAGCCAAGATTGCCATGTCCAGTGGGGTGACCATGACCAGATTAAGGTTGTGCAGTCCAGGGGACAGGAAGTACAAGGGGGAAGGCATTTCGTGTGTGGGGGGAGTATTGTTGATGTCGCACGGGCAAGTGGTTGGGACACTCTGGGCATTTAGCAGCCTGTACAAAGCTCCCCTCTGTCCTGGTAGGTGAGTTCGGCTAAGGTCCACCCCTGCTGATCCTCCTCCAGAGGCACTGGGCTGATCGGAATATCTCTCCTGCCTTGGGGGTGAAAAGCTGGGGACAGGTCCTAGCAGTGAATTGGGTCTAGGATGCACTCGGGCAGTTGCTGCATATGGCCAACCTTGGCTGCCTCCCCTGGAGGGTATCGTTGCCACTGGCACATGTGACTGTCTCCATGGCATCTGCGGAAGGGGTGTGTTCCTGAGTCCAAAGGGTCCTTCAGGTGATGGTGGAGTCCTCGGGCCGACTCTTGCTGCAGGCAGATTCTGTGAAGCCGTCATCGCCAGGTGCTGGAACGATGAAGATCCTTCTGTTGCCAACTGGTTTAGCTGCTGGATGGATGGTGGCTGTGGCGACCAATCATGGCTCGACCGTCCCTCCTGTATATCCTCTTCTCCAAACAGTTCTGAGAGTCCAATCAGACTTGATAGAGGCAGATCAGGCATATGTCCCTGATCAGGGGAGTCTGGTCTCTCAGCCATACTCCTGTGTCCTATTAATATACATATACGTTCATTATTACAGCTCCATGTCTTTCTTTCAGATACTGTCTATCCTATCCCTCATTGTTGTGGGTGCATGTGTGTGAATGTAAATGTGCGTGCATGTCTTCTTCCTCGTCTACAATATCACCAAGCATGGTCCATCCCAGTCCTCCCTATCTGGGGTATACGCCACAATATTAGGTAGCTGGGGGCTGTCGGGGAGGATAATTGGTATTTCATCCATTTCCATATATTCTGGTTCTCTGTCTATTTCGTTTGTGCTTTCTTCTAGGGCTCGGACGGCTAACAGTGGGAGCTGTCCTACTGTGGATGAAATCAATTTATTGACCAGAAATTTTATCAAGGGAATACCACAACATATTACCAGCAAGACTGCCACCCCTATTAGTGCCAAGACTACACCTATCTGATATAACCAGTCTTTCCATGATATCCACCCTCTCCTTAGAGCCCCAAAATAGTGTAAATAGTGGCCAATATTCACTCCATTCCCTACGATGTATCCAGAATCGTCAGTTTCATTTCTCCCTCCTATGGAGTTACTTAATAGTTCCTGTTGCATCTCTTCAAGTGTGATTAAGAGCTCTGTCAAATTTCCGTCTTCCCCTGTACGCATGGGAATAGCTGTGCAACATTCGGTGGCTGTGATCATAATACAAACTCCTTGTTCATCAGCCATCATCATCTCGATAGCTAATCTATTTTGCATTGTCATTAGCGAGGTGGCGTGCAGTTGTTCGGTTAAGGCTCCTACAGCTGCCAATGTCCAATTCAAATATCTTTGTTGATTATACCACAAGTAATTAATCCACTGCACCTCCTGGAACCTAGAATGGACTTTTGGAGTAACCCCGAACAGAGCCAGTGCCCATCCCCATTTATCCCCGTCTTCATCTGCTTTGACTCTGCTACTGTCTATGGCTTCTAGTTGTCGGGGTATCCCGTCTGGTATCCCGTTTCTTACTGTGATGTTGTAGTCTGTTTTAAATGTCATTATTCCTCTTTTCTTACGAAGTTTCTGTGGCATGGGTTGTATTGAATTTGGCATTTCAATTACTGTTATTGCTCCTGTGAGCATCACGGGAGCACAAAGCCCTTTCCAATTAGGGGACAGCGATGACAGGAGTTTCCTTTTTTGTCCGCATATCCAAAAGATGTCAGCCAAGGGTACCGTTCCCTTAGCTAAATTTGGAGTGGATACCCATGAAGCATGGGTGAGATTCAGTCCAATTACAGACCCCCCTGTGGCCGGTACTATTTGTTCACACTGTATGCCTGCTGCTGGCAGGGTGTGACAGACGGTAATGTTCCATGCTGTTTTGGCCGGTTTGTATTCTGCTGCTTTTGCATACACTGTATGTGGTGTTTTGACTGGGTCGTCCCTACCTGCCAATCGCTTATGTATTGTGCTACTAAGCCTTTAGCTATACAGAATGGGTGTATCATCCCTTTCTCTATTTTAATCATAGGTGGAACGGTTCATTCTGTACTTAGAGGCACTGGACAAAGTTTACTGTCGGCAGCATATTTTTCATCACCTACTGCCATTTTTCATAAACACATTGTGTATAGCATTCTGCTTGGTCTGAGTTATGTTGGGGGCTCCTATAACAGTTGTTGATATCAGGTAGGGGTTTAGACTGAGGTATCACACCCTTCCGGTGACAGGCTATGCAAGGCTTTTCACTGATCTGCCTAGCCGAAAATTTCAACCATTGGTAAAATAAATTGGTCTTCAACCCTTGTGTGCGGGGCTAGGTCTGTACTGGATCCCATCTCCCTAAGTGACTGCTTGTTTCTAGGCTTCTAATGTCCTCTTTTTCCTTGGTTTGATTTTACCCATTTTGTGGCTTCATGTACTGTAACAGTTTATGTCTTGCTTGGTTTCCCTGCATCCTCTTTTATCACAAATTACCTCTATGGTTGAGTGTTCCCTCCTCTTCACATTTGATGCTAATGGCTTCGCCTAATATGTAATCCCCCAGCTTTCCCTGTATTCCTATGTTCTTGTAGGCTTTTGATTTAATGTATACCAAATTATATGTTTTTCCTGTGTTAGAATGCCTTGTTTAGTTGCTATTGCGGCCATGGCCACTGCACAGTCCGTTGTATGTTTTGGACGTCTATTTTCTCCCATACTAACCACCAGTAGTATTGTCAATCCCTTGATAATTCCTTAATCATTGTTCTGGTGACTGTTGAGATGTGCTACTAGATGTGCTACTGAGTGAGCCGTCGCTAGATGAGCTGTCACTAGAGATGTGTGGTGTATCTGTCCTTGTCTGGGTTGTACTTCCTGCGGTTCTTCTGTCGGTAAATCTACTGAGTTGCTGTCCAAGTCTGATGTCTCCTGTGGCCTGTCTATCTGTCGGTCTGTATCTCTGTCTGTCTGTCGGCCTGCGTCTCCAGTTGTTTCTGAGTCTGCCTCTGAGTCTGTCGCTGCTCTATCTGGCAGGGATCCACTACTCTCTGAAGCTGTGCGTCGTCTTTGTTCAATCAGTCTCTGTGAGCGCCTTGGCCGGTGTTCGCCTGGCTGCAGGGAGGCGTGACCTTCCCTCGGTGCTGCTTCTGGCTGCAGGGAGGCGTGGCCGTCCCTCGGTGCTGCTGTAGGTTCCCTGGCTTCTCTTGCTTCCCCCCTTGGCCCGGCGGCTCTGCCAAGACGAGCTTGCCGAGGCCGCAGGGGCGCTGGGCCACCAACCCTACAGCAGTGGTTTAAATGAAACCAAGTGTCCTTACCGTCTACTTTGACTGCTGTACGTGAGGCAAGAATAACTTTAAAAGGACCTTCTCGGTGGGGCCTGTCCCACTTCTTTTTGAACACTTTGACGTAAACCAGATCACCAGGCTGGATGGTCTGATTTTCAAGTGGAATCTCTGCTTCTCTGTCTTCTGTAGCACCTTTGACCTGCAGAAAGATAGTTTTGTGTATTTGGGTTAACTGTCTCAGATAATTATGCCATTCGTCTTGTAGCTGCTCCAGCGATGGTCCTTTGTAGGGTCCTCTCAGGTATGGAATAGGCATCGGCCGACCTGTAAGAGCTTCAAATGGTGTCAAATGGGTTAGTCGGTTAGTTTGTGAGCGCATTGACAATAAAGCAAGCGGCAACGCATCCAGCCAGGTTAGTTTGCCATTGCTGTCTGCTATGATTTTTTCTAGTTTGTTCTTTAAAATGCCATTAGCTCGTTCCACCGCCCCATTTGATTGGGGGTGATGAACACACCCAAATTTCTGTTTGATACCCAATTGTTTGAATGTTTCTTGTGTAACCTTGGCTACAAAAGCCCTACCGTTGTCAGATGAGATAGTATCTGGAATGCCAAATCTTGGAAAGACGTCTCGGCACAGGAATTTGGCTACCGTTTTATGGTCTTGATTTGCAGAGGCTACTGCCTCAATCCATCGGCTGAATCTGCATATCACTACCAAAACATATCTCATTCGTTTAACTCGGTTTTCAGCTCCCATGTCTATGAAATCCATCATGAGATGTCTGAATGGCCCATCAGGGACCGGAATGTGGGCTAAAGGGGCTGTGAATGATTTCCGGACATTGTACTGTGCACATACCTCACACTCATTCAACAAACGGTCCACTGTTGCTGCCATATATGGTGACCACCAGACAGCTTTTAGTTTGTTCATAATTTGGACTCGCGAACAATGATCGGGTCCGTGGGCCCAAATGATTGCATGTCGTAATAAATTGGTGGGTAACACAAAATGTCCATGACTACTGCGCCACAGCTTGTCCGCTGGCCCCTGACTGCGTGTCTCAATAGCGCCTCGTTTAACCCACATTCGTTTTTCTTCTCCACTGGCCCTACTTTGAGCCACTATTAGTGCGTCAAGTGAAACCAGTGGGGCACAATCTTGGATGGTTAGCAGGGGAAACATATTTCCCCTTGTGCTCCTTGCGAGCTGCGTCATCTGCTAGGTTGTTACCTTGAGCTATGATGTTATTATTCTTTTGATGACCTGCACATTTAATGATGGCTACCTCAGACGGTAATTGGAGAGCTTGTAACAGTTGGGAAATCGCTTCTCCATGAGTGACAGGGGTGCCATCTGCTCTCAGGAATCCCCTTTGTTTCCAAATGTTGCATGTACATGACATACGCCATAAGCGTAGGCTGAGTCTGTGTAGATATTAACACGTTGATCTTTAGCTATCTGGCAAGCCATAGTTAAGGCTTTGATTTCTGCCAGTTGGGCTGAACAAGGCTGATCAATTCCTTGGGACTCCAGTAATTCAAGGTCTCGCCATCCGTGTTTAGTTTAACAATCCCCATACCCGCATGCAATCCCGCGGCATCCCGAAAGCATGAGCCGTCCACGAACAGGGTTAGATCTGCATCTATGGCGTGATTATACAAATGTTCTCTGGCTCTCAAAAATGTCTCTGTCTCTGCCACACAGTTATGTGGAGTACCATCTAACGGTGTGGTCAATTTGGTGGCGGGATTCACCGTGTGACAACGTTGTATTGTTATTTCTGGAGCGGACAACACGACTTCATATCCAGTGCGTCTAGCTTGTGTTAAGACAAAACGTTGACTGGTTGGCAGGGCATGTAACTGATGCGACGTGTACAATGTTACTGCATGTCCCATGATTATGGATGATGCCTTTTGAAATGCAAAGGCAGCTGCTGCTAGACCCTGATAGCATGGTGGCAATCCTGTTTCAATGTTGTCAAGCTTTGTACTATAATAGGCCAATGGTTGTTTTCCTTCATTTGTTTCCTGCATTAGTACAGCACAAGCATAACCATCTTTTTCAGTAACATACAAATGGAAAGGTTTCCCATAATCTGGGTTACCTAACGCGGGAGCAGATTGCATGTCTGTTTTTAGGGCCTCAAAAGCTCCCGTTGCCTCATCTGTCCAGACGAGGAGAGCTGCATTGCTTGTTTGCCCCACTGCTCTAATCATGGCACGCAAAGGTGCAGTTTTTATAGCATAATCACAAATCCACGGCCGACTGTACCCTGCCATCCCAAGGAATGAAAGCATCTGTCCCACTGTTTGGGGTTTGGGAGCCTTGATTATAGCCTCCACTTGGCTTGGGGCTATACATCGCGTGGTCCCACACAACTGTCTTCCCAAGTATTCTACTTGCTGTTTGCAGAACTGCAATTTGTCCTTACTTACTTTATGACCTCCATCTGCCAATGCATGCAATACAATTAATGAATCTTTTTCACACTGTTCTTGAGTCTCTGATGCAATAAGGAGATCATCCATATATTGCACCAATGTACTGGGTATGTCAAGGTGTTGTAATCTTCAGCCAGGACTTTGTTAAAGATGGCTGGGGACAGGTTCAGTCCCTGAGGTAGCCGTGTATACGTTAGCTGTTGTCCCAGAAATGTGAATGCAAACAAATGTTGTGAGTCTGGGTGCACAGGCACACTGAAATAGGCTGAACACAGATCGATTACTGTGTACCATTTTGCTCCAGCAGGGATGCTTGATAGTATAGTATGCGGATCAGGTACTATAGGTGCATCCATTTCTATTATTGCATTGATAGGACGCAGATCATGTACCAGCCGATACTCTTTGGTATTGTTTTTAGGGATAGGGTAGATAGGAGTATTGCATGGGCTAGCAGTTTTTATTAAAACTCCAGCTGCCATTAGTCCCTTAATTACTGGTTTTATGCCTTCAATAGCCTGAGGTTTTAATGGATACTGCCTTTGGTGAGGCAGTTTTGCTCCCGGTTTTACTTTTATTTTTACTGGTAAGGCTGTTTTACTAGTCCTACATCTGTTTTGCTTTTGGACCACACCACTGGTGGTATTTGCTCTAACAATTTCTCTTGTTGGGCCGATAACACCATCTGTCCCTCTGGTCTAGGATTGAGCTCCACTTTTTGAGCTATAGCCTCATCATTTACTTTTAAGTTAATTCGTATAAACTGCTGGTCTTTTGACAGATGTACTTGTGGACTTTCCATGTTTTGCCATTCTTCAACTTCTGAGGCTGTCTTTACCATTGGACCTAGGTCATGGGATTCATACTTTTCTGAGACTAAAAGGGTCACATGAGGCGTGGCATTCGGCACTTGATACCATTGTTGTTCAGCTGAAGTTAGCTTGACAGAAGCTGCGGCCCCTTGGGGGCCTAAATAAATTTCTGTGGTGGTTATGTGAACCAGCCGTTGATTCATCAATGCATCCCAGCAGCATGCATAGTCAGTCTGTTCTTGTTTGGCATCGAACATCAGGGTGACATGTAAAGGTAAACTAGGTGTATATACTGCTGCATAGTGTTGTTCTGCTCAGGGCTTCCATTTTTCCCATTCCAGTTGGAGATTTGAATTTTCTGGTTGTAACTTCAGCCAGTATACCATGGGTTGCACAGGTCGGACCTTGTTTTCCATGTCCATAAGCACCATAATGTTGGTGAGTGCTTCGTCAGGAAAGTGTATTTGCCGTCCTTGATGGGTACACACTATCTGGGTTTGTAGCTTACATAAAATGTCTCTTCCCAGCAAATTCACAGGTGTATTTTGTGAGTATAACAGGGGTGCTTCAATTGTTTTTCCTGCAATCGTTACAGGAAGTGGGCGTGTAAAAGGTATTATTTGAGTTTTCCCAGAGAAGCCGATGGTCTTAATTACAGACCCAGAGAGGGGGAGATGAGCGCCCATTTTCCCTATGCAAGAGTATGTTGCCCCTGTATCCACCATAAAAGGGAAATCTCTGTTTTGTATATTAACGGTGACAGTTGGCTCTTCCTTAGGTATCATAGAAATAGCCAATGCCACCGTTTCCCCCTCTGTCTTCTCTAGGCCCCCCTGTTGCCAATAGGCAGAGGGTCCAACCCAAGGTCGGGCTGGACAATTTCTCATTCGATGTCCAGGTTGTCCACAGCTCCAACACTCATTAGAGGGTTGATCCCCTATTGGGGGTGTTGGTCCCATAGGCGGTCCCGCTTGACTGTTCCTGGGAGCTGAGTTCTGGAATCTGCTTCCAAATGAAGGTTGGCGAGATCCTCTTCGCCACCCTCCTCTTTGACCTTGAAAGTTCCGTGACTCTCCTCTCCACCCATGACTGTAGGTGGGTCCATTTCCGGGTGTGCCAGTGCTATGGTAGTGATAGTGATGCTCCACTGGTGCTGAGACTTCTCCTGTAGGAGTGCTTCCTGCTGCTCCTTGGGGGCTCTGTGTGGCTGTTACCACAGGTGCCTGTATGGTGGCAGCAGTGTTTGCCGTAAGGCCCGTGCTTGCCGGCTCAGAAGGAACAGGGGTCATCATTGGTGCCTGGGTCTTTGTTTTTTCTTTCTTGCCTTTGGTTAGTTCTCCCAACTGCATCTGCACCAATTTTTTCGTCAGGGATTTTGCTGCATCTTCTTCTTTTTGTTTTTCTTTCTTGTAGATTTCAAGATGGTGACAAATATGCTCAGAGTATAAAGCCCAATTCATTTTCGATAGTCCCACGACTCCATCTAGGGCTTTCTGAACCTCATCTGGTAGAGCCTTTTTACAGTTATTTTAAACAGGATTTCAGTTGCTGGAGAATGGTTCCATGCATTTCCTGTTTCCTCCGCCCATCTCTTCTGGAATCGGTGCAGGAACTTCTTTGGGCACTCTTCAGGTGTCCACTCCTCATCATCCAATTTAGAGGGATCCAAGACCTCAGGGTACTTTCTTCTCAGTCCTTCCCACATGGAGTTTCTATAGCGATTAAAGGGGACTTCATCATGTTGATTAGTGCCCATCATCTGTGTTAGTCCAACCTTTCCTGCTAATTCTTCAGTGTCATGTTTTCCCATTACATGCATTAGCAAGGCTTTTATGTCACCTAAAGACAAGGTTACCCCTGCAGTGCCTTCTTCTAAGGCAGTTATCCATCTCCCAGCTCCTTGGGTGATGTCTGGCAGCCTGTTGGCCAGCCCCACCATGTCTGTCCAGCTCCATGGGGTATACACATGATGACCATTTCTGACCACCAATGAGCATATGAGGTCTTCGTCCTCCTCTTCTTCTGTGGGGGCTCCATACTGTCTTCCAGACCGAGTGCGACTGACTGGTTCCAGGCGGTCCATCCAGTTGGTTATATCCTGTTCTAAAGCCGTTATATTTTTGGCTACACATTGTTGTCTTTGCCTGAGTCGGGCTTCTCTTGCACTCTCAATGACGACCTCACCAGAAATCTTCCGGGTGGGTGGCTCTATAATGTGATTCCCTCGATTGGGCATCGATTGTTGTAATATTCTTCTTTCCTCGGCGTCCCTATGTCTTTGTATTCTTTCCTCCGCTAGCCGAAGTTGCTCAGCTAGTTCTTCATTACCTTTTCTGGCTAGATCCAGTGTGTCACAGAAGCTCTTGTGCCACTCTTTGGAGCCTCTATAGCCTGAGAAGGTCCAGTCGGCTGACTTATGGTGGGAGGGGACGGTTTTCAGTGGACCTCGGGGTGCAGGCGGAGCCTTCAGGTCTCTCTCTTTATCCTCGTCTGCCTCAGTGTCACTGTTATTTGTGGCCCCCCCTGCTGGTCGTGGTGAGCGACCACTTACTTTCGGACTTGGAGACCTTGTATGATCCATTTGACAGATCGAGGACCTGTCTCCTTGTGGCTCTCGAGCTTTTACTGTCAGTGTGAATTTGCCCTCCACATCCATGCCTTGGTCCTCTTCACGAGTTCCTAATACAAATTGTCCAGCTGTCTTTCCCATATCATGACGTTTATATGGGGGTGGCTCTGCTTCCCAGCTCGGTGCACTGGCTTTAGTCTCTTTGGATCTTTCCTCTGTCATTTTTTCTCTTTTCTGCTGTAGCCTCTGTGCTTCCTGCTTGATCAAGGCCAAAACTTCCTTTTCTTCAGTGCGTTTTTTGTTGTTATTCATGTTCTTCTGCTGATCTTTAATTTCTTTTTTCTGTATTTCTACCGCAACTGCTTCACACATCACCGGATCAAATGATCCCTCCAAAGGCCATTGCCTGCCCCCATGTGACCTTTTGTGCCACTTTCTCATACATTGGTTGGCCTTAGTGCGTTTTCCTGGATATTTTCTTAGTACTAAGTCTAGCGGGGTACTTTCCCGACCTTGAGAGTTACCCATGTAACCCTGACAAACGCTATGTGAGATGTTTCTATGGTGCTCTGGTAGTCCCTCAGGGGCTGTCCTGATCCAGACCAATAACTTGCCGGCTGTAACACCTGTTTTGTATTTTAAACCCTTAAAAGGATTAAATTTCCAACTGTTATGCCCGTCTTCTTTTTCTTTAACTAAATATGAAAATTTACCTGTTTCCCACCGAACCTTCCTTGGGACCACAGTCAGAGTCAACCTAGGAAACAGTTCTTCACCTGGATCAGTTGGCAGTGTTATTAAATGATTTAATGGTATGCTAATTTCTTTATTAGGATCAGCACAAAGCAGCTCCAGCCACGGGGTTAAACCCTGATGCCACAGACGTCTTATCAGCAGCTCCCAATTAATTAGAGGGAATTGTTCTTTCTTTTGCTTCAGATTGATTACCTTAGTAATCTGCCATAATTTCTGATTGATCTCTTGTTCGTCCTGCCAATGTTCTGCTCCTACACTGTCAAAATAGGTCCTTTCCAGCCAAAAATGTGTCCTGATTCCCTGGGTTTCGATGTCTCCGTCAGTCAAGTAATGTTCTGGGAGTATTATTATTATTTTAGTATTGTATCACTTCCTGTTCCGGAGCACAGCGGTGTTTTTCTGTATCTGTTAGCTGTTTAATCTGCGCAGTTAGATTGATCTAGTTATCTAGATTACGATTTGTTTCCCAGTGTAATCTTTACGTGCCTTAACTAAAGCACTCCTTCTGCTGAATCACCTCTAAATTATTCACTTTGCGTGTTTTTAGGAATCCGCTAGGTTAGCGTAGCTACTAGCTCTTAGCCGATTTAGCATGGCGGCTTCTCCTGTCTCTCCCACACTTTTCTGCTCTGGGTGTGAAATGTTTAGTTATTCCTCGGCCTCCTTTAGCAGTAATGGTACTTGTAATAAGTGTAGCTTATTCGTAGCTTTGGAGGCCAGGCTGGGCGAATTGGAGACTCGGCTCCGCACCGTGGACAATTCTACAGCTAGCCAGGCCCCTGTAGTCGGTGCGGACCAAGGTAGCTTAGCCGCCGTTAGTTCCCCCTGGCAGATCCCAAGCAGGCCGACTGGGTGACTGTGAGGAGGAAGCGTAGTTCTAAACAGAAGCCCCGTGTACACCGCCAACCCGTTCACATTTCTAACCGTTTTTCCCCACTCGACGACACACCCGCCGAGGATCAAACTCTGGTTATTGGCGACTCTATTTTGAGAAATGTGAAGTTAGCGACACCAGCAACCATAGTCAATTGTCTTCCGGGGGCCAGAGCAGGCGACATTGAAGGAAATTTGAAACTGCTGGCTAAGGCTAAGCGTAAATTTGGTAAGATTGTAATTCACGTCGGCAGTAATGACACCCGGTTACGCCAATCGGAGGTCACTAAAATTAACATTAAATCGGTGTGTAACTTTGCAAAAACAATGTCGGACTCTGTAGTTTTCTCTGGGCCCCTCCCCAATCGGACCGGGAGTGACATGTTTAGCCGCCTGTTCTCCTTGAATTGCTGGCTGTCTGAGTGGTGTCCAAAAAATGAGGTGGGCTTCATAGATAATTGGCAAAGCTTCTGGGGAAAACCTGGTCTTGTTAGGAGAGACGGCATCCATCCCACTTTGGATGGAGCAGCTCTCATTTCTAGAAATCTGGCCAATTTTCTTAAATCCTCCAAACCGTGACTATCCAGGGTTGGGACCAGGAAGCAGAGTTGTAGTCTTACACACCTCTCTGCAGCTTCTCTCCCCCTGCCATCCCCTCATTACCCCATCCCCGTAGAGACGGTGCCTGCTCCCAGACCACCAACAACCAGCAAAAATCTACTTAAGCATAAAAATTCAAAAAGAAAAAATAATATAGCACCTTCAACTGCACCACAGACTAAAACAGTTAAATGTGGTCTATTAAACATTAGGTCTCTCTCTTCTAAGTCCCTGTTGGTAAATGATATAATAATTGATCAACATATTGATTTATTCTGCCTAACAGAAACCTGGTTACAGCAGGATGAATATGTTAGTTTAAATGAGTCAACACCCCCGAGTCACACTAACTGTCAGAATGCTCGTAGCACGGGCCGAGGAGGAGGATTAGCAGCAATCTTCCATTCCAGCTTATTAATTAATCAAAAACCCAGACAGAGCTTTAATTCATTTGAAAGCTTGTCTCTTAGTCTTGTCCATCCAAATTGGAAGTCCCAAAAACCAGTTTTATTTGTTATTATCTATCGTCCACCTGGTCGTTACTGTGAGTTTCTCTGTGAATTTTCAGACCTTTTGTCTGACTTAGTGCTTAGCTCAGATAAGATAATTATAGTGGGCGATTTTAACATCCACACAGATGCTGAGAATGACAGCCTCAACACTGCATTTAATCTATTATTAGACTCTATTGGCTTTGCTCAAAAAGTAAATGAGTCCACCCACCACTTTAATCATATCTTAGATCTTGTTCTGACTTATGGTATGGAAATAGAAGACTTAACAGTATTCCCTGAAAACTCCCTTCTGTCTGATCATTTCTTAATAACATTTACATTTACTCTGATGGACTACCCAGCAGTGGGGAATAAGTTTCATTACACTAGAAGTCTTTCAGAAAGCGCTGTAACTAGGTTTAAGGATATGATTCCTTCTTTATGTTCTCTAATGCCATATACCAACACAGTGCAGAGTAGCTACCTAAACTCTGTAAGGGAGATAGAGCATCTCGTCAATAGTTTTACATCCTCATTGAAGACAACTTTGGATGCTGTAGCTCCTCTGAAAAAGAGAGCTTTAAATCAGAAGTGCCTGACTCCGTGGTATAACTCACAAACTCGCAGCTTAAAGCAGATAACCCGTAAGTTGGAGAGGAAATGGCGTCTCACTAATTTAGAAGATCTTCACTTAGCCTGGAAAAAGAGTCTGTTGCTCTATAAAAAAGCCCTCCGTAAAGCTAGGACATCTTTCTACTCATCACTAATTGAAGAAAATAAGAACAACCCCAGGTTTCTTTTCAGCACTGTAGCCAGGCTGACAAAGAGTCAGAGCTCTATTGAGCTGAGTATTCCATTAACTTTAACTAGTAATGACTTCATGACTTTCTTTGCTAACAAAATTTTAACTATTAGAGAAAAATTACTCATAACCATCCCAAAGACGTATCGTTATCTTTGGCTGCTTTCAGTGATGCCGGTATTTGGTTAGACTCTTTCTCTCCGATTGTTCTGTCTGAGTTATTTTCATTAGTTACTTCATCCAAACCATCAACATGTTTATTAGACCCCATTCCTACCAGGCTGCTCAAGGAAGCCCTACCATTATTTAATGCTTCGATCTTAAATATGATCAATCTATCTTTATTAGTTGGCTATGTACCACAGGCTTTTAAAGTGGCAGTAATTAAACCATTACTTAAAAAGCCATCACTTGACCCAGCTATCTTAGCTAATTATAGGCCAATCTCCAACCTTCCTTTTCTCTCAAAAATTCTTGAAAGGGTAGTTGTAAAACAGCTAACTGATCATCTGCAGAGGAATGGTCTATTTGAAGAGTTTCAGTCAGGTTTTAGAATTCATCATAGTACAGAAACAGCATTAGTGAAGGTTACAAATGATCTTCTTATGGCCTCAGACAGTGGACTCGTCTCTGTGCTTGTTCTGTTGGACCTCAGTGCTGCTTTTGATACTGTTGACCATAAAATTTTATTACAGAGATTAGAGCATGCCATCGGTATTAAAGGCACTGCGCTGCGATGGTTTGAATCATATTTGTCTAATAGATTACAATTTGTTCATGTAAATGGGGAATGTTCTTCACAGACTAAAGTTAATTATGGAGTTCCACAAGGTTCTGTGCTAGGACCAATTTTATTCACTTTATACATGCTTCCCTTAGGCAGTATTATTAGACGGTATTGCTTAAATTTTCATTGTTACGCAGATTATACCCAGCTTTATCTATCCATGAAGCCAGAGGACACACACCAATTAGCTAAACTGCAGGATTGTCTTACAGACATAAAGACATGGATGACCTCTAATTTCCTGCTTTTAAACTCAGATAAAACTGAAGTTATTGTACTTGGCCCCACAAATCTTAGAAACATGGTGTCTAACCAGATCCTTACTCTGGATGGCATTACCCTGACCTCTAGTAATACTGTGAGAAATCTTGGAGTCATTTTTGATCAGGATATGTCATTCAAAGCGCATATTAAACAAATATGTAGGACTGCTTTTTTGCATTTACGCAATATCTCTAAAATCAGAAAGGTCTTGTCTCAGAGTGATGCTGAAAAACTAATTCATGCATTTATTTCCTCTAGGCTGGACTATTGTAATTCATTATTATCAGGTTGTCCTAAAAGTTCCCTAAAAAGCCTTCAGTTAATTCAAAATGCTGCAGCTAGAGTACTGACGGGGACTAGAAGGAGAGAGCATATCTCACCCATATTGGCCTCTCTTCATTGGCTTCCTGTTAATTCTAGAATAGAATTTAAAATTCTTCTTCTTACTTATAAGGTTTTGAATAATCAGGTCCCATCTTATCTTAGGGACCTCGTAGTACCATATCACCCCAATAGAGCGCTTCGCTCTCAGACTGCAGGCTTACTTGTAGTTCCTAGGGTTTGTAAGAGTAGAATGGGAGGCAGAGCCTTCAACTTTCAGGCTCCTCTCCTGTGGAACCAGCTCCCAATTCAGATCAGGGAGACAGGCACCCTCTCTACTTTAAGATTAGGCTTAAAACTTTCCTTTTTGCTAAAGCTTATAGTTAGGGCTGGATCAGGTGACCCTGAACCATCCCTTAGTTATGCTGCTATAGACGTAGACTGCTGGGGGGTTCCCATGATGCACTGTTTCTTTCTCTTTTTGCTCTGTATGCACCACTCTGCATTTAATCATTAGTGATCGATCTCTGCTCCCCTCCACAGCATGTCTTTTTCCTGGTTCTCTCCCTCAGCCCCAACCAGTCCCAGCAGAAGACTGCCCCTCCCTGAGCCTGGTTCTGCTGGAGGTTTCTTCCTGTTAAAAGGGAGTTTTTCCTTCCCACTGTAGCCAAGTGCTTGCTCACAGGGGGTCGTTTTGACCGTTGGGGTTTTACATAATTATTGTATGGCCTTGCCTTACAATATAAAGCGCCTTGGGGCAACTGTTTGTTGTGATTTGGCGCTGTATAAAAAAAATTGATTGATTGATTGATTTCATCATCACTTAAGTCTCCCATCAATGACTGTCCCAAGCATTGATCAGTCTGTCAGCTTTTTCACTATAATCTAAGCTTTAACTCTTTTGATTTATAACCAACTTTATTTATTTAATCCTCTTACAACCCTAACACTTTCTAATGTCTTTGCTCCCGACTTTCTGTTTTCCTTCTAATTTCTCACTTTCTGCTTCTCTTGTCTTTTTCTGCTATGTTTGTTTATTAGTTTTCTTTCTTTGAAATAATATCTACCTTCTCTGTATTTACATAGCAGTCTCTTCTCCTGTCTTTTTTCCCCACTGTCTCTGTTTCTCACTTTTCCTCTTTGCCTGTCATGCACCTCCCAAGTCCTCCTGTTGGGTCTAAACGCCTCCTCCTTCTCGTACTCTTTCACATTAATCTTGTATATCAGCCAGCCTGCAAGCTCTCACAGCTTGCTTGCAACTCCCCGCTTACTCTCCACTCTCCCACACAACAATCTTCAAAAGCTTTATAAACAAAAATTATTAAAAACAAATTTCTATATATTTCTATCTAGACTTCTGTCACTTCACTCCGTGGCTTTAAACAACCTCTTTAATCACTTAACACCAATGTGTTCTGTTTAAGTATGTATCTCTTCTTCACGTTAGACAGCTTCTCCGGCGCTGCCAGCAACTCATATATTATTAACAAGCTCCTCTTTGAGCGTACAATATTTCATTTACTTCTACGCCTTACCGCGCCTCGCGTGCGTATCCTGTGCTTAATATATTATTTTTAACAAGCTCCTCTCTGAGCATACAATATTTCATTTATTTCTACACCTTACCGCGCCTCGCGTGTGTATCCTGTGCTTAATATATTATTTTTAACAAGCTCCTCTCTGAGCATACAATATTTCATTTATTTCTACGCCTTACCGCGCCTCGCGTGCGTATCCTTGGTGCCTTACTGCACTATTTTCTGCTTCATTAATTCTCATGTATTCTGCACTAACTCTCTATTTATTTATTTTTTTTATAGTTTTTCTCTTTTCTTAAAAAATGACGTCCTTTATTGAGCTATTTTTACTTACTGTCAGCTGTGCTACTTTGCACTTTTCTCTTTAAATCTCTTTATCACGTACGGTATTTCTACTGCGCCCCCTCAGGCGCTTATCTTGTGCTTCCTCTGCACATATTCTCTGTTAAACTCTTTTTCTCACTTATTTCACTTCAGTCTCCTTTTTCTTTAAATAACCTTGTATTACCTTGTACCTATTTGTCAGTATACTCCCCTAAATTAACCCCTACAGCGCATGTTATCAGCCGGCACGTTAGTAACGAATTTCAACACCAATTATTCCCCAAGCATCCAGGTTAGTTCTCCACGCACTCTTTTCCGCACCAGAGTTCATGAACATTCCTGACCTTTCACTCACACAGACATTCTTTTTCCCGGGAACACACACCCCTTCTGAGCATTTTATCTACAAGGCCTGATAATTTTCAATCTTATCTTTTTTAGTCTCTTGTCAATTTTCTTAGTCCAGGTTCTTCTGGGTAAGAGGCAATTAAAAATATCACCTGTCAACTTGGGCGGAAATCCCGACTCACTCCTCCAGATTGTGCAGAAGTTATAAAAGGTTTCTGCTTACCTTTTAGTTGTGATCACTGTTATTTACGGTCTGGAGGGATGAGCTGGACCGTCCCAGGCTGC
This sequence comes from Thalassophryne amazonica, assembly GCF_902500255.1. NCBI lineage: Eukaryota > Metazoa > Chordata > Actinopteri > Batrachoidiformes > Batrachoididae > Thalassophryne > Thalassophryne amazonica. Next base: position 85,626,870 of record NC_047104.1, read on the forward strand.
CGGAATGCCCCTGGACCCTCCTGAAGCTGGCTCGCGAAGTTCTGTCCTGGTCCTTCTTTTGGTCGTCTCAGGATGTCTTCTTTTAGATAACACAAACTAATTGCAAGTGATTTGCTAGAAAAGGACACAACACTTTGGAATAATTCAGCCTTATCAAGATAAAATGCACAGAGTTTTTTAAGTTTATTTAAGCCTTCGACACAGAGCTTATACAAACTGTGTCCTCTAGAGAGATTGAATATGTGACGACCGCGCTCATCTATTTATTGGAGACCCGCGGGCATCGCTCCTCCTTCGACTTTTTTATTTATTTTATTCCCAAGACATGGTTTTCTATTGGAAGCGTCCTCTAGTGAACCCTAAGCAGGTGTTAGGCCATTATTTCAATGTGACAAATGCTCCCATTAAAACTTGAAGGATTTACAACTGATTTTTTTAAAAGACCTTCGGCCACAGGTGCAGCTGGCCTGAGGCCCCCTGCACCTGGCCTGCGGGAAAGCACCTAAGAGGCCTTGGAAAGCCCCTGACAGACCGAATGACTAATAGAGCCCTTTTTTGGGTTGAACACCTGCTAGTTCAGCCAGAGGACATACAGTTCAGATCAGGACACTTGATAGTTCATCATAGTTCAAATAAGGACCTAAAAATTCTTCTACAGGAACTTCCTGCAGGATCATGCACAGAACCACTTATGTAGCTGATGCACTTCATCTGAATGTTCCAAAGTTACTACTCATTTTTCTAATAGTACTAGAGGATTCTGTAGATAGACCTGGGCCCGGTTTCATGAAGCAGTCTAATCTTGTTTAGTCGAATAAACTCACTTAATTGATTAATTTTTTTTTACGTTAGTAGTTGCACAAAGCGCTTAGTCAGCTAACGTTTTGCGTTATTCAACTAAAGTTTTTAGCCTGATACAGAAGAGGCTAATCTTATTTTAGTTGACAAAACTTGTGTCTTACCTCAAAAAAATGGAGACTATCATGTTCCAACACTTGATGGAACACTCAAAAGCACCCCTACGTCGCTTGTATTCCTTCACTTTTGGCCATGGTTACAGCCAGTGCTTAATTTGTAAAGTGGGAGGTCCCAGAGCGCAGAGGATGGGTGGCTCCGGTGCAGAAAAAAAAAAAGAAGAGCGGGGGGGCTTGTGAACAACGCTGTGCGCCACACCGAAAATAAACTGGGCATGTAGTCACACCAAATCCGGATAGAGTACAAATTCCTCAGTGGTCCCTCGTTTATCACGAGCGCGACTGCAGCCACAGGTTGCCATGTAATCCCTATGTAAGGACGCGTTTTGGCGCCAAATCACGCAACGCGACGCAAGTGAAGCGATTTTGAGCGTTGCGTCGCGTCACGTCGTGTTGCCCTCCTCCCCAAGTTTAAAAATCTGAACTTTTTCGTCTCTGAATATGTAGTGATGTGGAGATGTCTGGAGTTTGACTGAAGATGTGAACATGTCCTGTCTCTGGTAGCAGCCTGTGAGCATTGTCCTTTATTTCACAATCATGACAGAGTTTTTGAAGCGAGCAGCAGCACCACAGCAGCGGGAGCGGAGTTTTTTTTTTTTTTTTTTTTTTTTACATGCGCGCGCGCGAGGGAATCATCCATGGAGATTATTTTACTTATTAACTACACAGATGTATAATAAAGCAAATGGTGACTGGTTTCTAAAGACAATCATGACAGTTTTTGTAGCGAGCAGCAGCACCACAGCAGCGGGAGCGGAGTTTTTTTTTTTTTTTTTTTCGTGCGCGCGTGAGGGAATCATCCATGGAGATTATTTTACTTATTAAGTACACAGATGTATAATAAAGCAAATGGTGACTGGTTTCTAAAGACAATTATGACAGAGTTTTTTTGGGAAAGAGCGAGGAGCAGCCTCACAGCAAGCCGCGGAGTTTCGTTCTTTCTTTTTTTTTTTTTTTTTTACGTGCGCGCGCAAGCGAATCGCCTGTGTGGAGAATATTTTATTAACTACACAGATGTATAATAACACAAATGCTGACTGGTTTCTAAACACAATTATGACAGAGTTTTTTGGGGGAAGAGCGAGCTCCTTTTTTTTTTTTTTTTTTTTATTGTTTACATGCGTGAACGGGACAGTTGGTCCTCAAACTGGGTCCCGCAGAGGCGGAAGGACCGCTGAAAGCGGCCATCATCCAGACGCAGCTCCTGCAGCAAATAATGATACTCTCTGTATTGGGAGCTTTTCACAGCAACTCGCTCCGTGTGATCAAGGTCCGTCATGTTAACTTGATGCTGAGCGGAATGGAAGCTCCTGCTATTTGAGGACGCACCGGGGCGAATTTTTGCAGCGAAAGTCCACCCAAGCAGAGCGACACACCAGGCGAAGGAGGCGCGTCCGTTGCCATGTGACCCCTGCGAATTTGTAGCGTCTGATCGCGCCCGGTGTGAACGCGGCGGAAATCCGCGAAGTAGCGCTATTTTTTACACTTATTATAGATGTTTTAAGGCTGTAAAACCCCTCACTATACACACTTTTCTCAAACAGGCATTAACATTTTCTCACTTTTCTCTCTTGTGTAAACACTCTCTTTTTTCTTCTGTGCGAGAAGATTATAAACAGACACACGCAGAACACAATGCGCGGCTCTCCCTTCACTCACTGCCTCCGGTTTACGGATGCGGGACCCGCAAAGAATCCAAGTCCTCTCTCGGTGGCCACAGAGCTCTGCGGCTACGGTCAACATCCGGATTAAAACAGTGAGCGTAGCCTCTGGACCTGTTGCCAGATTTGGCGCAATTCCGCACAGTAGACAGGAGGGTGGCGGTGTGATTGGCAGTGAGAGCAATCGCGGTGATTTTTTAAAAATATTTTGTTAGTCAAGAGAGGTGGCGGATCACGGATCCAGTAAAAATAGCTGGCGGAGCCAACGTCAGAGGTTCTGGAGCGTGCTCCGGCTTGCTCCCCCTCAAATTAAGCCCTGGTTACAGCAGACTGTCATGTTTGTGACAGTTCTCACATTCATCACCGGGTGTCACTGTTACACCGAGCAGCGTTGTGTGCACAAAAAGACTAGACGAAGTGTAGAAGAAGAAACTGAAGCGTGAAACTGCTAGGCTAAGTGCTAAGCACGTCATTCTGCAGTTTGTATGGATCTGTAAATTTTAAAGAAGCCAGTTTTAATGAAACAAAGGCCATATAGTTCCTGACAACAACCAACTCGGAAGTAAACAAAACTGTTGCGCATTGGAGCCGTCTCTTGGCAATGGCACGGTGAGGCCGTTATGCCTGTGAAAGTCGTCGGCTAACGTAAGATGGCTAATCTACAAGTTTAACCATCAATGAGAAAACGGTGATTAGACGGATAATGTTGGATGACTAACTGTAGTCGACTAAGTAAGTCTAGTAGACTGAAAGATTAGACTGCTTTATGAAACTGGGCCCTGGTCCCAAATGCATCCAGTTATCACCTTGAGTCACTTGTTGTAGTCGAAGTCTAACCAACATACAGTAGACAAGATGCACCAGGACACTGAATTCCTGGACATTTGTTCTCCTGCAAAGATATCAGCTATGTCAAAAATCTATTTCTAACAACCTCATGAATGTATAAGCTCTTCCTACGTGTCTATCAATCTCACAGGCCACACTCCCAGAAACATGAATATCACTGCAATAAGTCAAGTCAAGTGAAGTCTGGGAGCTTGTGCTGGTGCTGCTTTTTGACACATCCACAACACCACAAAACCACCTTAGGTCCTGGATAGCAACCACCCAGGCAGAGAACAGTTAACTGAATATCTCAAAAGGTTTGACCCATTCTGCACACGCAGACACCCTGCTGAAACCTGAGTCCAGGAAGCCATTGAAAGTCCAGTGTTGCAGACCGAACGGTCCGCCCCTAAAAATCGGTGTGTGTTTTGCATCTGTACATGCATCATTTTGGACCACAGCAGCACGTCTTGAAACAGAGTCTCTTCACCCAAACCAATCAAATGGATTAATGGGATTATTAACCATCAGATGATAAAGGTAAACCCTCTTAAATCATTCTAAAGTCAGTTTTAAAGCAGAAACAAGGCTGTTTTAAGCAGAAACTCGATGAAATTCCGTGACACTTTGAAATGGCCGACGCGCAGTAAATGCATCAGCTAGCAGCTTGTTTAGATGCGGTGCTCTGATCGCTTCTGCCGCCTTTTATGAAGAAATAATGCTGAATTTATGTGAAAATGATTGTTGTACAAAAGCTTCAGATATCTGTCACTGAGACAGATGATGACTAGGGTGCAGTTTGAAGCAGAAACGAGGTGTTAATCCGTGAACCGCGTCATTGGGGGGATCGGTTTTTAGGGGGGCCGTTCGGTCGATGACACTGGATCTTACTCTTGATCCAGGACAATCACAAATCCAGACACTGACTCCTCATTCAGTTTCTCAAATGCCACAATCAGGCCATCCATTAATAATAACCTTTATTTAACCAGGTATAAATTCCATTGACATCAAATCCTCTTTTACAAGGATGACCTGGCCAAGAAAGGCAGCAGCACACATCATATTGGACAGGTTAATGTCAGCATGAGAATGTTGGTGATAAATAAAATGCAATCAACTTGGTCATAATAACATTGCACATGATGTAAAGCCTCAAGCAGTTTTAGATTTAGAAACAAAGGCATTGCACAAATGAATCCCATTCACAATCTCATAAAATAGACCGGAAGATGTTCAAGGAAGTCAGTCTGGACAGTTTCAGTTCAGACTGGAGAACGTTCCAATCAGAGGAACCTGAGAAATTGAAAGCATTCTTTCCCTCTTCAGGGTGGACATGAGGTACACAAAAACATAACATTTGAGCACAGAGCATTACTTCAGATCCCTGGAGTAAACGGGATAAATAGGTCTGAACTAGACCAATAAGAGTGGAATCCTTTGATGATTCCACAAAGATCACAGCATCATCTGCAAAGTCAAGGTCAGTGAATCTTTGCAGTCAATCAAAGGCACTCATGACATGGGACTCTTCAACATTTCCAACACCAGTTCATGCAAGCACTGAACAGAGTAGAAGCCACAACATATCACTGATGAATGCCAGAAATTACAACGAAGACGTTAGAGCCTCCATTCGGGTACATGATTCACACCACCTGCGTATAGGCCAGCTTTGATGTCCAGCAACTTGTGGATTCCACAATATCTTAGGATATTCCACAAAGCAGGTGGATTAACCAAATCAGATGCTTAGTGCCAATACAGGGGCTCCAAACTGCCTGATTCAAACATGGATTTAATGATTACTTGCAAATCTTAATGCTCCGGTCACTGAGTGGCAGGTAAGTGGCACCTATTGAGAAATACCCATCCAAGTACCTTTCTCTGCACAAGTAGCAGTGTAATACTTCTATAGATGTCAAAATTCAGTCCAGGCCAGTTCTGTGGTGGTATTACCTGTATCACCCCACAGACTGTAATGATGTAAAGTTGCTTGCAACACCAGGAAAGCAGCAGCTCTACCCAACCAAAGAAGACACCACAAATCCCTGCAGCTTTACTTACAGTCAGCTATTTCACCACCTTTGTAATATCACCTGTTCACAGATTCCTGTAACAAATGTTTCCTTGTCTACCATTATTGCCATCACAGTCATCCTAATTTCTCACCAACAGTCTGATTTTGAAGTCAAGTCATATTAAATTGGGGACACTGAACAGACAGCAGTCTGTGAAACTTCAATGAAATCTGTAGGAGAAGTAAACAAATCTGTGGTCAGAGTTCATAAACAGGACACTTCTATATCCTATGTAGTTCTACCGGAGCCCCCAGCACCTTCACATAAGAACATCTAAGCTCTCCTTGGCTGCACCACCGCCACTGGAATGCCATGTCTAATGGTGCTGCTCTGGACCCGGGGTCCAGGAACTCATAGCATCCAAGTTGTTGCAAAGCCATTTTCACTGTGATTACCAGATCTCTGGGGGTGAATACAGCCCTGCCACTGCCTGTAATTGCTTTGAAATCACACATGACCAAAGGAATAACACCAACAATCACAGAAAGAAGAACTAAAAACTTACCCTGACTTATCAGTCAGTGCAGTTGAGGCACACACTGAGACAACATAGAAACTCAGAGTGCCCCAATCTCAGCCTCATAATATGCTCACTGATGGGGTGATGTTTGATACCACAGAAAGGGACTCATCCACCACCGCAACACTCTCTCCCTAAGTATGCTGACCACAGGAGTGTCCAGACCAAAGGCAGGTGTATCCAAGCCCGCAAATTTCAGAGAGCACAGAACCTTAGGAGTTCTCTATTAATCTGTATGCTGATTCCACAACCACTGCATGACACATGGCAGCAGCAGAGTTACTCCTACAGAGTGTAGAAAGAAAATATTTTTTTTCCATTGTCAAGCTGTGCAGAGGTTTAGGTGGCTGTAGTGCCAATCCTGACCAAAAAAAAAAAAGGATTTATCTGCAGACTTTATCTGCAGACCACATTACATTAATGAGACAAATTAACAAAACTGAGTAAAAAATCTGACAAGATTCATTAATTTTTTTATACCCACTTAAGGGTGGTGATGGTAGCTGCAGCCTATATGTTCATTTAATTTAACCAGGTTAGTCCCATTGAGATTGAGATCTCTTTTGCAAGGGAGATCTGGACAATTATAGAGTTTCCAATTCACCTAACCTGCATGTCTTTAAATGTGGGAGGAAGCCGGAGCATTCAGAGGAAACCCATGCAAACACGGGGAGAACATGCAAACTCCACACAAAAAGGCCATGTGGGAATCAATCCCCATGACCTTCTTGCTGTGAGGCAACAGTGCTAACCACTAATGCACCGTGCTGCCATATCCCAGCGGCCACTGGGTAAGAGGCAGGATACACCCTGGACAGGCCTCCAGTCTATCACAAGGTCGACACATACAGACAGATGAACACATTCACACTCTTTCTCATGCCTACGGTTGGTTTTGAATCACTACACCTAAGGTGTATGCCTTTGGAAGTGAGAGGAAGTCGGACCTGCTACCGGGAGGAGCTGGTTCCAGCAAGAACATGCAAACTCCACACAGAAAGGACCAGGTGGACAGGTGGGAAGCTGGAAGACCTTCTCTCTGTGAGGCAACAGTGCTAATCACTAAACCGCCATGCCACCCATTCTGTTCTGACAACAGTTGGTGGAAATTAAGGACAGCTGTGCTGGCAATTCTCATGTGACACCTTGTGTTGGTTTGATGCACAAGTACTGTGTAAAATGCAAATTTGTAAAATTTAACTTAAAATTAATAAAAAGCTTCAAATTATTTATGCATGCTGTATGGATAAACATGAAAGTAAAATCATTTTCACCTTTAAAAACACTAGCGTGTTGCCCGTGCGGATCCACAGGGTCTAGATTGGGTAGTGTTTATAAAATAGGTATCTGACATTTTTGTGGTAAGCAAAGATTGTACATTTGGAAAATCAATAAGTGAGTTGGCATGGCGTGTGAGTCCAGAATGTTTTTAGAACGTTAGACCTCAACATTTTTTAGAAGAACTCAGCCCTTTTATTTCCTGTTAATTATGTAATTTTTATGTTAATTTACTGTTTTGATGTATTTATAAATCATTTAGGTTCTCATCATCACATGCACCATTATTATTTTTTTTCTACTTCTGTTTTGTCATGTGATTTTTAAATGTACCACAATGGAAATAAGTGTTTTCACTTTCTTGTGTCATCCATGTATTTTAATGTATTTACAATTATATTATGTACTTACATTGAAGTTAAAATCACTGACCACACTCATGCTTTTAATATAAAGTTGATTTACTGCCCCCTGTTGGAATGGCATGAGTTCAAAAAGTAGTCAGCAGCATGCATGCATGCATGCGCAGCTGCTGTAAGCAGGTGATTTTAATTTGATTAAGACAGTGGCTGAAGACATTAAAACCACTAAAATTTTCACTCATGGTACCAACATGAAACTTAAGTCGCTCATGGTAAGAGCAACATGATACTTACAAAAACTGACTAAACTAATTGAACTACAAAAACATAATAAATCAATAACACTAACAACACTGTTAAATTTCAATTCAATTTCAATTTATTTTCATTTATATAGCGCCAAATCAAATCAATTTTATTTATATAGCGCCAAATCACAACAAACAGTTGCCCCAAGGCACTTTATATTGTAAGGCAAAAGCCATACAATAATTACAGAAAAACCCAAACGGTCAAAACGACCCCCTGTGAGCAAGCACTTGGCGACAGTGGGAAGGAAAAACTTCCTTTTAACAGGAAGAAACCTCCAGCAGAACCAGGCTCAGGGAGGGGCAGTCTTCTGCTGGGACTGGTTGGGGCTGAGGGGAGAGAATCAGGAAAAGACATGCTGTGGAAGACAGCAGAGATCAATCACTAATGATTAAATGCAGAGTGGTGCATACAGAGCAAAAAGAGAAAGAAACATTCAGTGCATCATGGGAAACCCCCAGCAGTCTAAGTCTATAGCAGCATAACTAAGGGATGGTTCAGGGTCACCCGATCCAGCCGTAACTATAAGCTTTAGCAAAAAGGAAAGTTTTAAGCCTAATCTTAAAAGTAGAGAGGGTGTCTGTCTCCCTGATCCGAATTGGGAGCTGGTTCCACAGGAGAGGAGCCTGAAAGCTGAAGGCTCTGCCTCCCATTCTACTCTTAAAAACCCTAGGAACTACAAGTAAGCCTGCAGTCTGAGAGCGAAGCGCTCTATTGGGGTGATATGGTACTATGAGGTCCCTAAGATAAGATGGGACCTGATTATTCAAAACCTTATAAGTAAGAAGAAGAATTTTAAATTCTATTCTAGAATTAACAGGAAGCCAATGAAGAGAGGCCAATATGGGTGAAATATGCTCTCCTAGTCCCCATCAGTACTCTAGCTGCAGCATTTTGAATTAACTGAAGGCTTTTCAGGGAACCTTTAGGACAACCTGATAATAATGAATTACAGTAGTCCAGCCTAGAAGAAATAAATGCATGAATTAGCTTTTCAGCATCACTCTGAAACAAGACCTTTCTAATTTTAGAGATATTGCGTAAATGCAAAAAAGCAGTCCTACATATTGAAGGACATATCCTGATCAAAAATGACTCCAAGATTTCTCACAGTATTACTGGAGGTCAGGGTAATGCCATCCAGAGTAAGGATCTGGTTAGACACCATGTTTCTAAGATTTGTGGGGCCAAGTACAATAACTTCAGTTTTATCTGAATTTAAAAGCAGGAAATTAGAGGTCATCCATGTCTTTATGTCTGTAAGACATTCCTGCAGTTTAACTAATTGGTGTGTGTCCTCTGCCTTCATGGATAGATAAAGCTGGGTATCATCTGCGTAACAATGAAAATTTAAGCAATGCTTTCTAATAATACTGCCTAAGGGAAGCATGTATAAAGTGAATAAAATTGGTCCTTGCACAGAACCTTGTGGAACTCCATAATTAACCTTAGTCTGTGAAGAAGACCATTTACATGAACAAATTGTAATCTATTAGATAAATATGATTCAAACCACCGCAGCGCAGTATCAAAAGCAGCACTGAGGTCTAACAGGACAAGCACAGAGATGAGTCCACTGTCTGAGGCCATAAGAAGATCATTTGTAACCTTCACTAATGCTGTATTCTAAAACCTGACTGAAACTCTTCAGATAGACCATTCCTCTGCAGATGATCAGTTAACTGTTTTACAACTACACTTTCAAGAATTTTTGAGAGAAAAGGAAAGTTGGAGATTGGCCTATTAGCTAAGATAGCTGGGTCAAGTGATGGCTTTTTAAGTAATGGTTTAATTACTGCCACCTTAAAAGCCTGTGGTACATAGCCAACTAATAAAGATAGATTGATCATATTTAAGATTGAAGCATTAATTAATGGTAGGGCTTCCTTGAGCAGCCTGGTAGGAATGGGGTCTAATAAACATGTTGATGGTTTGGAGGAAGTGACTAATGAAAATAACTCAGACAGAACAATCGGAGAGAAAGAGTCTAACCAAATACCAGCATTACTGAAAGCAGCCAAAGATAACGATATGTCTTTGGGATGGTTATGAGTAATTTTTTCTCTAATAGTTAAAATTTTATTAGCAAAGAAAGTCATGAAGTCATTACTAGTCATTACTAATCACAACAGAGTTGCCTCAAAGCATTTCACACAGGTAAGGTCTAACCTTACCAACCCCCAGAGCAACAGTGGTAAGGAAAAACTCCCACTGAGGAAGAAACCTCAAGCAGATCAGACTCAAAGGGGTGACCCTCTGCTTGGGCCATGCTACAAAACATAAATTACAGAACAATTCACAGAACAATTCACGGACGAATATACAAGAAATGCAATTGGCGCACAGGACAGGAGGATCGCCAACACGAACACAACTCCCATCTCTGGATGGAGCTGCACCTTAAACAGAGAGAAAAAACAGAATCAGGCATCAGAAAGACAAGAAATACTGTATAATTTGTCAACATTAAACAACAAGAAAAACAGACAAATACTAAGGTGATCGCCGGCCACTAGCCCTTAACTTCACTAAAATACCCAGAATTTAGGTAAAGTTGAGGCCGTGGCCCGCTCCAATTACTAATAAAATGAATTAAAAGAGTAAAAAGCGTAAAATAAAACTACCAGTATGCTAGCCATATGAAAGGGAAAATAAGTGCGTCTTATCTGGACTTGAAAGTCTCCACAGAATCTGACTGTTTTATTGATGCAGGGAGATCATTCCACAGAGCAGGGGCACGATAAGAGAAAGCTCTGTGACCCGCAGACTTCTTATTCACCTTAGGGACACAAAGTAGTCCTGCACCCTGAGAACGTAAAGCCCGGACCGGTACGTAAGGTTTAATTAGGTCAGCTAGGTAGGAGGCTGCCAGTCCATGAATAATTTTATAGGTTAGTAGCAGAACCTTAAAATCTGATCTCACTGGGACAGGAAGCCAGTGAAGGGATGCCAAAATGGGTGTAATGAGGTCGAACTTTCTGCTTCGTGTCAAAAGTCTGGCTGCAGCATTTTGAACCAATTGGAGACCCCTAATGCTAGACTGTGGTAAACCAGAAAATAGAACATTGCAGTAGTCCAATCTAGAAGAGATAAATGCATGGATCAGGGTCTCAGCATCAGCCATAGACAGGATGGGACGAATCTTCGCTATATTTCACAGGTGGAAGAAAGCAGTCCTAGTAATATTTCTAATGTGGAGGCCAAAGGATAACCAAGGATCAAAAATTACCCCAAGGTTCCTCACTTTGTCAGTGTGATGTATGACACATGAGCCGAGGCTGAGCATGAACTGGTCAAATTGATGCCGATGTCTCACTGGACCAAGAACCATCATTTCAGTCTTAACAGACTTTAAAAGTAGGAAGTTTCTAGACATCCAGCTTCTCACTGCTGCAAGGCAATCTTCTAAGGATTTTATGTGAACAGGATTACCAGCAGTTATTGGCATGTATAACTGAGTATCATCTGCATAGCAGTGAAAGGTAATCCCAAAATGCCGCAATATGTGCCCAAGGGGTGCTATATAAAGGGAGAAAAGCAGGGGCCTAAGACAGACCCCTGTGGAACCCCAAATTTCATGTCACTAAGGTTAGAGGTAGTGTTACTGTACAAAACACAGTGAGAACGACTGGTCAAGTATGACGTCAGCCATCCAAGGGCACTCCCAGTAATCCCAAAATGATTTTCCAACCTATCAAGTAGAATATGATGATCCACTATATCAAATGCAGCACTGAGATCTAACAGCAACAGAACCGTAGTGGTGTCCGAATCCATTGTAAGCAGAAGATCATTCACCACTTTAGTGAGAGCCGTCTCTGTGGAATGATATTTTCTAAAAGCAGACTGCAGTGGCTCAAAGAGATTATTCTCAGTAAGATAGTCTACAAGCTGCCGTGACACCACTTTTTCCAGAAATTTAGAGAAAAATTATAGATTTGATATCGGCCGATAGTTTGTCAATACACTAGGGTCAAGATTAGGTTTCTTAAGTAATGGTTTAATCACTGCAGATTTGAAACTTTTAGGAACAGATCCAGAAGTTAAAGAAAGATTAATAATTTCCAGCACAGTCGGTCCAAGAGTGGGCCACAGGTCCTTAAACAGTTTTGTTGGTATAGGATCAAATAAACAGGTTGTGCTTTTTGTTGACATTACGAGTTTTGTCAGCATGCCTAGTGAGATACTGTCAAATTCTGTAAATCTAGGTAATACATCAGTAGTGGCGCCCACATCAATAGCAGGGTGTAGTGGCTGGATTAAGGCATGCCGGGATATGTTTAAACTGATGTCTTCTATTTTCTTCCAAAAGTAATCCAGGAAATCTTGTGCTGTAAAAGGAGAGCGAACTACAGGTGGTTGTCCATGCAAAAGTGTTGCCACCGTGTCGAACAAGAACTTTGAGTTATGCTTGTTTTTGTTGATCAAATCAGAGTAGTAAGTCCGCTTTGTAGCCAATAATGCATGCTTATAGTCTAAGATAGCATCACGCCACGCAAGGTGAAATACTTCTAATTTTGAACGATGCCATTTCCATTCTAGACCTCTTGCTTTATGCTTGAGGTCACGCAGATAATCATTGAACCAAGGTGACTGTGATTTGGGGGAGCGCGGTTTTAACACAGGTGGTGCAGTCATGTCGAGTGTAGTTTTGAGCACTGAATCTAAACTATCCACAAGTCTGTCTACTGACTGGGTGTTTGTCAAATATGAAGCTAAGACATCAGGCAGTCTAGCTTCGAGTTCAGTCTTAGTTGAGGAGTTGATGCATCGCCGTAAAGATATATAAGGTTGTTGTTCCACTTAACACGGCAGCGAAACTGTAAACTTAATAAGTGAGTGATCAGACACCACTGATGTAAGAGGCATGATGTCAATATTCGTGACAGCAATACCACATGCAAGAACCAGATCCAGGGTATTTCCACTAATGTGCATCGAATCCCGAATGCATTGCCGAAATCCTAATGCATCCACAATTTCCATAAATGATTTGCAGAGGGGATCAGAAGGCTTATTTATATGAATGTTAAAGTCACCAATGATCTGAATGTTATCTACACTAGTTGACAAGTTAGAGATGAACACACCAAATTCATCTAAGAATTCAGAATATGGGCCAGGAGGCCTATATACAGTGACAAAGTAATACAACTGATTTTTATTCTTCTGACCTTGGCAATGTGTAATATCCTGAGCAGAGCGGAGAATCAGATGCTCAAATGAGTGATATTTGTAACCCCCAACAGCTAATAAGCTAAACCTAGATTTATAAATAAGAGCAACACCCCCGCCTTGCTTCGCATCATGAGGGACGTGACTAAATGTATATGCTGGTGGCCAGGCCTCATTTAAGGGGAGGACAGCTGTAGGTTTAAGCCAGGTTTCACATAGCCCAATCATATCTAAGTGATGATCAATAATTAGATCATTGATCAACAATGATTTTGAGGACAGTGATCTTATGTTAATGAGACCCAGTCTAAGGACCTCAGTGGGGTTGACAGTTGAACTGTTTGGGTTTAGGGGTGGTTCCAGAGTAGCATATATAAGATGCCTAGAAGTAGGTTTGGGTTTAAGACATTCCACGCGCGTTGTAGGTAGCAGACACGAAATCTTTGCTATTGCTGGAACAACCACTGGGCCATCCTCAATTTCAACATCATCCAATATAGTAATGGGTATTAAGTTTGGAAAGCATATCCCTCTATGATTTTTATGGACACGACTACGGAAGCAGGCCACAGTCTCAACTTGTTGAAATTCCCTCTCTGGCAAATAAACTGCACTATCACCATAGTGGATTTTCTGCACTAAATTTCCAGCTAAGCTAATGGATTCCACACCCATATTTTGTCATAAGCCTTGCAGTGTCTGTAATCACCTGCTCCGTGGCCTGCTGTAGATTCCTAATGTTACCCTCCCTGTAGAGCTCTATCTATGTTCGCAGACAAGATGGCGGCGCCTTCCCCAGTAGCGTGGAGGCCGTCCGGCATCAGCAAGCCACGGTGGCCCCAGAATGAAGGCCAGTTATCAATAAAGCTAAAGCCTTGCTGTCTACAAAACTGCCCCAGCCACCTATTTAATGATGTCAGCCTGCTAAATGCCTCATCAGTTCCCCAGGAGGGGAGGGGACCAGAGACTATTAATCGATGCCGACACATCTTTCCGGCAAGGTCACAAGTCCTCTCTATGTCCATTTTTGTGACCTCTGAGTGCTTCATCCTGATATCATTGGTGCCAACGTGAATAACTGTGTGACTATATCTCATGTCATGTTCCTTCGTCTGTCTTCCCTTCTGCAGCGTCAGCACCCTAAGATGAGATGCAGTGTCGGGAGCTCTGGCCCCAGGAATACATTTAACGTCAGCTGGCATCTGTAACCTGACTTTGCGGGTGACAGAATCCCCTATCACTAAAGTCCGGTGTTTTCGGCCTGGAGACAGGAATGGAAATCACTCGTGGGCTCAGAGAATTCATATTTGGCAAATTCAACGGGGAGAACCGATTCACAGTTCGCACTGGCTCGTGTGATCGGGGTGCCACTACCGGGCACCAAGCCCTACGGGGCTTCCTCCGCCTAGCCACAGTCCGAAAGCCGTCCTCCACAGCCGGTGTTTCTAAGCTGATGCTAATGGGCTCGCTAGCCGGCCCAACACTAACCTCATCTAGAGTGCCCGTAACATCTAACTCCACTGCGCTAAGAAGCTGCTCTAACTTACGGACACGGCTCTCTAAGAGAGCCACCCTATCTTCCAACATCACGCAGAATTTACGGAGGGTGTAAAGTGTAATAAGTAGTGTACTTTGTGCACTAAGAAATTGAAAAATGTAGCCAAGCAAACACGAGCTAACCAATAATGGATAGCTAACCACTCCTAAGGCTCACACAGACGCAGATAAATGAATTAAAATTCACAGTAGTTACACTGAAAAACTAACAGAAGAATTAAACAGGTAAAAAAAAAAAAGCAGCAGCTATAAAATACACTAAACAGTTAATTAACTAACAGGAGTGTAAAATAATGAAATGAAAAAATGATGAGATGGGTCAGAAATAGCTAACGCAAGCTAACCGCTAGCGAAAATGCTCGCCGCTCCTAAGATTTTACACAGGAGTAAAAATGACTTAAAATTCACAGCAGTTCAACTGAAAAACTAACAGAAGTATTAAACGGGTAGAAAAGAAACAGCTGTAAAAAGTAACAACGGAGAGGGGAGGTGTCGACCTAGGTGGTGAAAGCTAACCTCTAGCGAATGCTAACTGCTAGCGAATGCTAACCGCTAGGGATTCTTCTCCTTCTTCTTCTTCTTGTAATTTATTGTCGGTTGGCATCCGGAATGTTGCATTACCGCCACCAACTGTGCAATTGTGTAACTACAGACTTGGAGCATCGACCGAGTGATCAAAAAAATAAATAAATAAATAAATAAAAATAAAGAAATAAATAACTAGATAAATAAGGTTAACTAAATCCTGTCAAACACAAATCTCTAAGCTGATGGCACAGAGAAGAAAAGGAGTCCCTCAAGAGAGAGCCTGGTTTCCCCCAGTTCTCTGACCTCCTATAGCAGAATACTTCTATCTATGCTGTACGCTTGGCAGGCTAACAGAACATGATGAACAGTCTCCATGTCCCTGCAGTGAACACACTGACGCGTAGCATGCTTGCCAATAATGTGGAGATTATGGTTCAGCCTAGTGTGCCCTATCCTAAGCCTTGTTATTACCTGCTCTTCTTTACGACTCCAACTACACTGTCTTCTAGTGGGAACCTGTTTTTTTACAGTGCGAAGGAAGCTGTCCTTACTCTCCCTGTCCCACTGCCCCTGCCATAAGCCTAGCATTTTAGTAACTATTATGTGCTTAACTTCTGCTTTACTGAGTGGAATGTTCAACTGAACCTCAGAATTCAAAGCATCCTTAGCAAGCTGGTCCGCAACCTTATTCCCTTCAATACCTGAATGAGATGGAACCCATAAGAAATTAACCAAAATATCTTGCTGATGCAGTCTGAAAAGACTTTGAAGAACATCATATAGCAAGTCAGGTCTACACGCTGACTTGCCATGTAGGATACTAGTCAATGAGCAAATAACATTACATCTGGTCTTTACCACCTCTATCCATTCTAACGCAAGGCAGATTGCAAATAGCTCCACTGAATAAACTGCAAGGTGGTCAGACAGTCTTTTTTTTAATTTCTTTCTCATATTTTGGGATAAACACTGCAGCTGCAGTCTTCCCTCTGTCAGGGTCTTTAGAGCCATCTGTAAAAATCTGAACCCCTTCAGAATATTTGGTACGCATATGCTCAGTAGTCAAAATATTTTACATCCCTTGCCTCCTCATCAGCATTGCGCATTTTAACCAAATCAAGATCCACTGTAGGCATAACAAAAAACCAGGGTGGAATAACCGGCAGTGGTACCACACAACTATGAGCCAACTTGGTTAGGCCAGGTTTCTCAGCCTGACAATTCCCAACCCACCCAAAACTATTAAACTTTGCCTTACCATGTTCCCAACACTGATTTAAAATGTGCTTAGTAGGATGAGCCTCTTTATGACCTTGTAAGTTCGTCCAGTACACCATAGCCAGCTGCTGATGTCTCAAAGACAAGGGCAATTCTCCTGCTTCTACCTGAAGAGCTGGAAACGATGAGGTCTTAAATGCCTCACTGCACACACGTAAGGCCTGTGCTTGAATTACATCAAGTTTCAGCAAATGTGTCTTTGTCGCTGATCCATATGCAATACATGCATACTCTAATGCAGATCTGATGAGAGCAATATATACATGTTTTAGTGACATCATAGTGGCACCCCAATCACTCCCCACTAAACATCTAAGTAGATTTACTGCCTTACACTTAACAACAACTCTCTGGATATTATCTCTAAAAGTCAATTTACTATCCATCCAAACCCCTAAAAACCTCACTACCTCAACTTGTCTGAGTGGCTGCCTATACAAGGTAATACGTACAGGGGGAACATTTCTCCTCTTGGTAAAGCAAATAACCTGTGTCTTTTCCACTGAAAAACGAAAGCCCCATTTAATGCCCCAATTCTCCACAAGACTAAATGTTGCCTGGAGTTTCTGACTAATGAAAGCTGAATTTCACCCCCAATCCACAGTGCTCCATCATCTGCATACAAAGATCTTCCAATACTAACATCTATGTCTGAAAAAATGTCATTAATCATGATACTAAACAGCAATGGACTGCACACACTACCCTGAGGAACACCATTATCCACTGGATAAACATTAGAATGTGACTGACCAATGCGCACCTCAAGAGGTCTATTTAACAGAAAAGCCATCACCCAGTTGTACAGTCTGCCACTTATTCCCATTGCCTCTAACTTAATAAGGAGTCCCTGACGCCACAGCATATCATATGCCTTTTCTATGTCAAAGAAAACTGCAGTTACTTGCTCATTATTTGCTTGAGCCCTCCTTATAGTATCTTCCAGACACAGCACAGGATCCATAGTCATCCTCCCCTATGAAAACCACTCTGACATGAACTGAGTAAGCCTCTCTTTTCCACAATATAAATCAACCTATCTGTCACCATTCACTCCATTAACTTACATAGGGTAGAGGTCAACGCAATAGGCCTATAGCTAGTCGCCTCACTCTTTTCCTTACCTGGTTTCAAAAATGGTACCATAACAGAGTGTTTGCAAGCTGATGGAATATTCCCCGTCTCCCATATGAAATTAAAAAGTTGCAAAAGTACCATCTGCGCTTGAGGACACAATTTATCCACCATTATATAGCAAATTTCATCCTTACCTGGAGATGTAGATCTAACTCCACTCAGAGCCCGCTTTAACTCAAACATAGAAAATGGCACATCAAAAGCCTCATCTGCAGCAACCTTCTTCTCTAAAACATTAGGATGCATCCTTACCACGTCTTCTCTAGCCACTCTGGCCTCAGGAGATAAGTTATTCACACTATGAATTCTAACATATACTTTAGCTAGAGCATCTGCTTTTTCTTTATCTGTTCTCATAATTTCATTATTAAACTGGATAGCTGGTAAGGAATATTCCCTCCTAATTCCTCCCATTCTTCTTAACATCCCCCAGACATCACTAATTGAAGTATCTCTTCCAATAGCATCACAAAATGCTCGCCACCGCTCTCTCTTTGCCTTCCTTATCACCCTCCTGACCATAGCTTGAGCTCTTTTATACTCAACCAGGTCATCAAAGGAGAAAGTTGATTTGACCTTTTTAAAAGCTCTATTTCTTACCTGTATTGCTTCCTTACACTCATCTGTCCACCAAGGCACCATTTTACGCTTCCCACTACCTGTTGTTTTCCCAATGAATTCTAGAGCAGAAGAGTGCAATATCTCCGTAATCTTACTGTTAACAGCATCAACATTCTCATCTTGTTCTAAATTGAAACTCATCAGTCTAGGACTACAATCCTCACTAAATTCATCCCATTTAGCTTTTTAAAAGCCCACCTAGGGAAGATTACTTCTTCAATCTGGACTGGTCCCACACCAATTTCACGCAGGATAGGGTAATGATCACTACCAATGCAATCATCCTGCATGACATTCCATTTAGAACACCTTGCAAACTGCACAGAGACCAAGGTAAGATCAATAGATGTCTCCCGCCCACTTGAGACGTCAATTCTTGTCTCAATCCCATCGTTGAGGCAAACAAGGTCTCTTTCCTCTAGCAACTCCTCTATTACATTACCATTGCCATTGGTTTCTGTACTCCCCCAAAGGGTGCTATATGCATTAAAATCCCCACACCATACCATCTTGCAAGAAACATCACCCAGGAACTCATCAAGAACATCTTTGTTTAGTGCTTCACAAGGATTGTAGTAGTTAACAACCAAAAAATTGGAATCACCTATTCACACCTCAATGATGATCCCCTCTACCTCTCTACTTACCTCAATAGGTCTATAACCCAGCCCCTGTATGACAAAGAATCCACCCCTCCACCAGGGCCATTATCCCTATCCCTACGCACAGTCACACACCCTTGTAAAACAAAGTCCAAATGAGGCCTAAGCCACGTCTCCTGTACACATATAACATTAGGCTTAACATCCAAATCTTCCACAAACTTCTTAAATTCCTGCCCATTAGAGCAGAGACTCCTAGCATTCCACTGCAAAACACTAAAAACCATTAGGAATCCCCACATGAAGTGGGCTGTGATGGTAGTTGTACACTTTGGAAAATAGTCAAAGTTCTATTGGTTTCTTCAAATGAAACTTCCGCCCCTACACAAAAATGCCTTCGTGCAGCCTTAACTATGATTTTAATCTCACTTTTCTTATCCATTAATGCTGAGCAATTTATGACTTCAGCGAGGAATGCCAAGAATTTCACGCTATCTACTTGTATAGCTTCTTTACTTACGGGGCTACTACAATGAGAAGGAGCAATTTGGCCTAACCCCTGCGGTCTGCGATCCATGTCAAGTTTTCTTTTCCCATCCACTTTCTTAACTGCCTCTGCGTAAGTAAGTTTCTCCTCTACCTTACCTCTTTGCACTTCAGCTGCTCTTTTGTGTGCTTGGCAACCTTTGTATGGAGCGCTATGTGAGCCTCCGCAATTGCAACACTAATTGCAACATTTAACGCTAGCGCCATCTTGACACTGACCGTACTCATGATCTTCTCCTCCACATTTGCCACACCACTTTTTGCCTCTACAAATGGCTGCCACATGCCCAAATTTCTGGCATTTAAAACACCGTAATGGCGGCGGGATGTATGGACGAACTTGAAAGCTCATATATCCTACCCTAATCCTTGTAGGCAATACCCTCTCATCAAAAAACAACAGAATGGAAAGGCTCTCCTTTTTAACTTGATCTCGGGTGTACAAAAGCCTTCTACATTTGACCACATTGGCTCCTGAGACATTGCACAAAATATCCTCACACGACAAGTCAGTTGAGACTCCAGTTATAACTCCAAGCTCAAGTTTTTTACGCTCCCATTCAGTACATGTAATTTTCTTACCTTCCATCTCATTCAGTCCAAGTAACTTATCCCACTGTGCAGCATCGCAACAACCAATGATTAAGCTACCATCCTTTAACGGTGTAACCTGTACTGTCCCTACAGCTACACGAAGTGCTTTGGTTAGTTTCAGGGGATTAATAGAGCTAGAGGAATCAAACTGCAACTTCACCTTCAAATCGCTGTGTCTTGCCACTCGCTTTGCTTCGGTGCCTTTATCTTTATCTGACTCTGAGTGAACATCAGAACAACCTCGTTTATTTCCTTTCTTCTTTCCTTTCCCTTTCACCTGCCATACCTCAGTTGAATTTCCCTCGTCCTCTCCTCCCATCTCTATCTCACTGCCAAGCAAACTACCGTCACTTCCTTCCATCTCCGCTCCACTTGCTGCCCCTCACAGGCAGACTGTTGTGTGGGCCGCTGAAGAGGAGGTACTGCTGGCCCACCACCACTAGAGGGCGCCCTGCCTGGAGTGCGGGCTCCAGGCACCGGAGGGCGCTGCCGCCTTACGGGAGCAGCCAGGGTGACAGCTGTCACCCATCACTGGAGACAGCTGATCCCAATCAATAAGGAGGTATATCAGCAGGACGGCATCTCCACCTCATTTGCCGAGATATCGCCTTACCAAAGAGGTAACGAACTCAGCCAGTCGTATTATTCTGAGAATTAATACTGTGTTACTTGTGCTTAGGTCAGCTGAAGACCGTATTGGACGAAGTAGGATAAGTACTCACCTTCCTACATTTCTTGATTGTTGTTGACGAGAGGTGGAGGTGGACTCTCCACCCTCCGTGTTGCTGGGTGCAGCCGCATCCACACCTGACTGTTTCTGTTTCCTGCCAGCAGTACCGGATCCGACAAGCGGAGGCAGTGGCCACCTGGGAATTCGGGACTTGGCGGCTCCAGTATTCCCGGGGTTCGGTGGCAGAGGAAATCGGGTTGGTTCCGGTTCGACTTGGACAGACGTCTCCTATCGTCGAGCCTGCCCACACGACACCATTGTAATTAGACTCAATCTCCATATTGTAATCGGTTGTATTTGTTGTGCCTTTTTCACAACAGTAAAAACAGTGTTATTTGATTCCTCCATTGTCCGTTCATTTGCGCCCCCTGTTGTGGGTCCGTGTTCCTATACTTTCACAACACAGACCTGCCTGGTTCCGCTCCCTCTTCAACAACCTTCTCAGCTCTTCCACCTTTTCACACTAACTTCGCCTTTTCTTCTTCTTCCGGTTTACTGTCGACCTTTGTGCTTCTGGAGCTCTTCAAAAAACATATTCGAGGATCACAGAGTGAAGTTTGATCTGTTCACAGAAGAGTCGTGATTTACTCCATTTCATTGGCTGAAAGTTGTTTGTACTGAGGGCTTCCTGCTAGCGATTCACAACAGGACTGTTGTTAAATAACGTTCAGAGTAGATACAATTAATAACCAGAAGAGTGCTAAACAGAAATAAAAGAAGCGTATACAACCATGTGAAGTTCAGAGTGGCGTCACAGCAACAAACAGTCTGTCAGAAGCAAGTTACCAGATCTGTGAAAATCTATTGTGTCCACAAAGTGTAGATCGCATCTACACTTAAACTAAGTTAAACTAACATCAACCACAATAACATTTAAAACCTCAAAACCCCAAACTCCCATGGTGCATTGCAGCACAGCATCTATTGTTTATTGGTTATTTAAAATTGCTAAATGCTCCAAAAATATTTGTTCTATCAATTATCCATTTTTCATCCTTGAGCCAAAAATACATATGCCAGATGTCAGCAGTTTTGTGAGCTATGATAGCAATTATTGTTGGCACATGCAGTCCATCGCAGTTAACAGTAATTTTGTTGGTCAAGTTATGAAATTAATCCCAGCTCACCTGTTTCTTTTTCCACTTTACATCAACGGCATAAAATCTATTGCTTTCTTATCGGGAGGTGGCCAGTTTAAGACCGTTCTTGTCCATGTATTGTCGAGTTGCTTCAGGAAGGGCAGCCGGCATAAAACTTGTCCCAAATGAACATGCAGATTCATACTGAATCTGCTGTATTGACCCTGAGTGAAAGAAAGACGCTGAAAGAACATAGTATTTATTGATTGATTGATTGATTTGTACATAAATGGTACCATGGTTTTATCTTTATTTGCCCTCTTGTTTCATTTATACAATTACTGCTATGAACACTTACATATTAGAGGTAACTGAGCAGCAGGTGTAACCTCAACTCATAACTTGTAACAGGCCTAACATTGTGGCAGTTACTCCCACTGGTCTGTTTGGCCATGGTTTTCAGTTCTTGTATGCTTTAGGGGTGTGAGCTGTTTGGTTTGTTTTTCATTGTGATCTATGGTCATCTCTTTCCTCCAGTGTGAGTGTATGTGCGCGGGTGTATTATCCCCGTCTGTTGGGTGCCATTCCTCATCCTTGCCTTCTGTGTGTGTGTGGGTGGGTGGGTGTGTGTGCCATTCGTCTCCTGGCCTCCTGTGTGTGCTGACTCTGTGCCTCCCATGTGTTTTGCGTATTTGTTGTGTCCAGTCCCTTGTGTGTGGTTTATAATTCTGTCGGCCCTGTCCCCAGTCCGGGTCATCCATCCCGTCTTTGGAGGATGTCCCCATACAGGAGGACTCAGTTCAAGCTTCACATGATGCCAGGATCCCGGAGGAGCCGGTTCCAGCATCTGACAAAGTCAGGATCCCGGAGGAACCAGTGTCCACTTCTGACAACATCAGGATCCGGGATGAGCTGGTTCCAGCATCTGATGATGTTAGGATCCCGGAGGAGCCAGTTCCTGCATCCAGCGACATCACGACCTCGGAGGAGTCGACTGGCTCAGAGCCCAGGGGCATCTGTGCGCCAATGGAGCCATCCAACCTGGGACTGGCTGACGTCAGCATCATGGAAGACCCATCCATATCATTTCCTGCTGACATCCGAGCTCCAGTGAGCAAGGCGGCCGGCCTCAGCTGTGGACTCCTTTGGGCCTGGTGGCTGCTCACCTGACGCAGTGATAGACTCCTGGGGGTGGGGGCAGACCACCCTTTTGTCTCTGTAGGCCTTCTGGCCGTCCACCTGCCTCTGAGGTGAACCTCTGTGGGACCCTCCAGACATCACATTGGGCTCACACCAGCCATGCAGTGCTCCTCCTGGTGCTGCCATTGTCCCCTGTTGGCCACCCGAGCATCCACCTGACTCTGTCCAGACCTCCTGGCAGCCACATGGTCGCCCTCCTGATGTTGCTTGCGGTATCCAAGGATGCTCTGAAGAGACCTAGCACCATGGAGATCCAGTCATTGCCTTTGTTCACTGCTTGGCATCCAAGTCTCACAACCATAAAATAAGACAGGTAACACAAGGACCACAAATGACTTGGACCTTTGTTCTTCTGCAAAGATATCGGCATGGCCAAACACGTCTGTCCAGCGATGCCATGACTGCATAAGCTTTTGCTAGGCGCCTCTCAGTCTCAAAGGCAGAGGATCCAGACACATTCTACCAAAAATACTTCTAATACGAATAACAATAATTGCTTTTACTTAAAGATTTTATTATGAATCGGGGGGATTTACTGTGTTTTTTTAAATGCTCCTATAATTTGACAGCAAATGTTGGATTAATAATTTAAAACTGTGAAGAAAAAAATATCAAGTCCGTGCTTCAGATTAGCACTGTGTGTGATGCGATACACATCAGCTAAACAAAATTTGTCTGCTGCCAGGAGAAATTCTTCTGCTTGCTTGGAATTTTCACCCAAGGCCTGACATTTTGCAAGAAGTAATATCTAAACTTAGGGTTTCCTCTTCCTTCATGAGTCTTACTTTTGAAATGGTTATGCCTTTGTCTCTCCATTTTTTTCACTTTTTTTTTTTTTTTTTTTTTTTGTCTCCTGCATTTGTAGGCTCTGGCTCTTCACATACTAAATTTGCCATTTGTCTCTTTGTTTCTCAGGATGACAGCATATTGAAGGAGTTTGACATCAGCCATCATGTTAAGGAAGGATCTGAAAAAGCAGACCCATCTCAGTTCCAGCTGCTCAAGGTTCTTGGACAGGGCTCCTATGGAAAGGTACATGATGCTTAATGAGAATGCTTAATATGAATCCATAACTGGTGGTCAATGTTGACATCAAACAGCGTCAAACTATAATGTTCAGTGCAACACTGAATCCTGCCTATAGTCTTTTTCCAGTGACATGTGCCACCATGATGTAGAGGTGTATGTTCTATGTCATTTCAATGCTAAAACTGGCTTTTTGTGTCAGTGATAGCCCAGTACTACATTTATATCACTGTGTGTTCATTCAGTGTCCACTGGTCGACAATGCTGTCATCTTTGCCTCCTTTAAATGTCCTCCAGCCTCTGCGTCCCATCAGCTTTTGTTTTGAACATGCTCAATAATTCATGGTGACCATAGCATCATCTGTGCTTCCTCTGAGCATATGCAAAGTACGACTAGGCATGCGCTGTGCCTTCCTTGAGCGTCCTGTTGCTTCCTCCCACATTTTGTGGATGCACAAAGCACTTTATTCCTGTGTAAAGGGGGGGGGGGGGGGTGTTACTGAACTGAACTGTTTCAGTGTAATTGTGAAAAGGGCAATGGTGTTGGTCTGTGATGTGTGAACATCCGGTTGTTAAGTGTGACGTAACTCATCATATGATTTTCAACTTCTGGCTCCAAACAAAAAAGGCGCGCTGTCATTAACATTGAGAACTGCACTGAGACGATCTGATCAGGCTGCACTTACACCGTTGCACACGGACAACAGCATTAACATCGCAACATAAAACTCTTTGTATATTGTGCCTAAAACTCTCCTGAATATATTAACTGGGTTTTAGACGTTGTTACTGCGTTTGTTTTATGTAAAAATGTCAGACGCTCAGGTCGTTTCTCCGTTATTTTCAATGGGAGTTGCTGTGAGCTGCGATCGCTTCCTGTTCATGTCGTTTGGGGAGAAAGTGAAGTTTGCACTTTAACGTCCTGTTTATTTTAATAAATAATTTTTTATTAACAAACAGACATGTATATTTTACCTGTGCATAATAAAATATGTAAAGTAAAAGAAAAAAAAAGGTTTTATTAAGTGTTCTGACCATAGAACCAGACGAATGCGGTTAACGGAGGTGAAGGCGGAAATCGGAGGGATGGAGGTTTGCGCACAGTGTAAACACAAACTAAACTTAAACTGTAAATCCTTAAAAAGGATCAAACAGATGTAACTTTAATTGTAAACTTGGAGGTCTTTGGACCCGGAAACAGATTTATCACGTGATGCGTTACATCAGCGCTTGAAGTAGACCTGCATTGAAATAAATGCAGTCAGATCTTTGGACCAAAAAATGACTTACATTTACACATAAGATCCTTCTGAATGTAGTAAAGTAAATCTGGAAGCCCAGATCTGTCATTCAACGGAGAAATCTTCATTTAAAAATGACAAATTTACAGCTAACATTTAGTCCTCCGCAAAACTGTCCCTCTCATCATGGACGCTGCCGAGACGTCATGAAGAAGACCCTCTCCCAGCATGCATTGCGCGCCAACTGTAATTTGTGGATTTACGTCAGTTTGCATCTGCACCTTTTTTTTGTCTTATACGGAAGGATCTACTTTTTTTAAAACTTCATATTGTCTTGCGGCACGTTTGGTGAGTACACATTTCTTTTATTTGTGCTTGAAAATTATTTTGGGGGACTTTTTCATACGCCCGTTTGATTGAGTGGTGTCGCAATGAAAATCTACTGTCTTTCGCCTCCGGTACCATCGCGGGATATGGAGGCGAGACCCGCAAAGAATCCCAGTCATTAAAAATATATAAACCTCTCTCAGCGTCCATGGAGCTCTGGGGCTCCGATTGCCGAGACGTGCGGTGCTGTGGATTTTGCCGCAAGAAGTCTGTCCTTGCAGCAACAGGTGTACCGGCCACTTCGCATTAAAACAGCGAGCGTAATCTCAGGACTTGTGCCAAGTGTGCTGCAGCTCCATTCAGTAGACAGAGAGGTGATGCCGGTGTTGTGCGCTGAATCTGGCACAACACCGGCTGCAAAGCAGACACGGGCGGTGTGAGTGGCCCACGTCGGCGGTTAACGAGCTCGTTAATGAGCCCGCAGACTTAATAAGTGCAGCGGAGGCAGAGAGCGGGAGAGGAAGAACGGCGTCCGCTGTCGATGTCGTTGCTGATCTGAGCACACAGATCTGTATCTCACATTCATTGCAGCTTACTTTTGGATGTTGAAACCAGGACGTGTATAAGTAACATTACTAACAGGTAAAATCAATTTCAATGCGGGAGCGCGTCGTCTTGTCCCTGACGTCATGGAAATGATACGGCTGTTTTCACAGAGGGCTAAATTTTAGCTGCAAATTTGTCATTTTTAAACGAAGATTTCTCCGCTGAATTACAAATTTAGGCTTACAAATTTACTTTACTGCATTCACAAGGGTCTTATAAATACATAGCTATTTCTTTCTGAAATCTGACCACATTTATTCCAATGCAGGTCTACTTTAACAACCAGATTGTGTGGTGGATTAAAGTGTACAACGGAGTAATTATTTTATTTAAAATGTAAATAAATGATAGTGTATATTGTATAAATGTTTACTTAATATTGTATATCTTTATTTTTTAATTTTTATAGTTTTTGCCCCATTATTATTGAAAATGGTCTATTTCATAGAATATAAGTGACAGTGATGATGATGATACTTTCCAGGTGTTTCTGGTGAGAAAGATCAGAGGAGTAGACAGAGGTCAGCTGTATGCCATGAAAGTTCTGAAGAAAGCCACACTGAAGGGTAATGAAGGCAATATTATCCATTTACAGTGAGATCCATATATATTTTGACTATTTACACAAGTGCACTGTACTGCATGCAGGGGCATTGTTTTCAGACCTGTGTGTTTCTGCGTGTGTGTGAACAACATAACTCATTCAACCATTTTCTATACCCGCTTACCCCAATGAAGGGTCACGGGGGCTGGAGCCTATCCCAGCACTCATAGGGTGAGAGGCGGGGTACACCCTGAGCAGGGTGCCGGTCTATCACAGGGCCACATATAGACAAACAAACACAGTCACACTCACATGCACACCTACTTTCAATTTAAAGTTTCCAATTCACCTAACCTGCATGTCGTTTGAAGTGGGAGGAAGCCGGAGCACCCGGAGGGAACGTAAAATATGCAAACTCTACACACAAAGAACCAGGCAGGAAGCGATGCCACTACCTTCTTGCTGGGAGGCAAAAGTGTTAACCACTAAACTACCGTGCTGCTTAAATATAACTAAGAGCAAATTGGAGCAAACTTATTGGAATGATTTAAGGTCATGACTGATTCCCATCTGGCCCTTTCTGCATGGAGTTTGCATGCTCTCCCAGTGTTCATGTGGGTTCCCTCTGGGTGCTCCAGCTTCCTCCCACATCCAAAGACATACAGATTAGTTGAGTTGGTGACTCTAAATGGACCACAGTGGTGTGTGCGAGTGTGAATGTGTCTGTCTGTCTCTATATGGCCCTCTGACAGATTGGCATCCTTCTTGGGGTGTACCACACTTCTCGCCCTATGACCCTGATAATAGGCTCCAGCCCCCTGTGAGCCTTAATTGGATTAATCAGGTACAGAAAATGAATGAATGAAGGACAAGGTGAACTGTTCTTGAGAAATACTGATTGAAAGTCAAAATGCAAATCTGATTTTATTTTTTTTTTAATTTATTTTTTTTTAGATTCTCAACTCACAGTTGAAGTGTACCTATGATAAAAATTACAGACCTCTCCATTCTTTGTAGGTGGGAAAACTTGCAAAATCGACAGTGGCTCAAATACGTATTTGCCTCACTGGGTTACAAATAAATGTCTTTGGTTAAAGATAAATGGAATAGTTTTGACTGTGCTGAATTCTTGGTCTGCAAAGTAAAGGTCAAACAATGTCGACATCCATTGGATTCTGTGATATATGTTACCCCGTAACGTTATAACTAAGCATGATACATGGTGCAAACAATTCCTTTTTAAAACCCTGTTAACTCAACCACTAACTTGCATCACTTTTTACCAAAAGTGAAGCAATTTGACCCCTGTACAAACTGAAACTGAACTTTGTCACCATTCTTGCTGTTTTTACCCCATAACTCCATAACATTTAGTCATAGATAGTCCAAATTATACCTTTTTGGAATATTTATGTTCAGACAAATAATGTGCTGTAGTTTTCAATATGATTAGTGCATTTTTTTTATTTTTTTTATTTTGACCCCTGTGTAATTCTTCAGTTTCACCCTACCTGGCCACCTATTGAAAATTTGAAATGAAAATTATTACCTATAGAAAATTCAAGTGGCCAGTTGTATTTTTCAAGGAGTATTTGTGCCGAATTTGGTGTTTTAACACCATTTGAAGGATTCTGTTATCTGCTGAAGTGTCAGAGCTCCTGGGAAGCCCTATATTCCAGAAGATAGGTTACTTTGTACTTGTGACTTGGTTAAATTGTTTTGTGTCAAATAGGATTTTTGTAAACAAGGATGTCGTGTAAAAGCAGGGAGAGGTGTCATGTGCTGATTTAGTGTCTTTGTACCAGCCTTAATCCTCTTAACCTGCACCACTGGAATTTAAGGCTACTCAAGTCCACTTTTTTTTGTTTCCTTCACTGCAGACCAGCAAAATTTTTCACTTAAGGAAATGTATTGTTGTTCTGCTAAAGGGATATTTATCGATTGAGAGGTCTGTCATGATCATCCTGCCTGCAGATAGAAATAAATTAATGCTGTGTTATTAAGTGAATTATTCTCTTCCCCATTGTGTTCTCAGTTCGAGATCGAGTGCGGTCTAAAATGGAAAGAGACATTCTGGCAGAAGTGAACCACCCATTTATAGTTAAACTGCACTACGGTAAGCAGATCTGTCTTGGGTGAAAAAGAAATAAACCTCATTTGCCTTCTTAATTGTGTTGATGTATGTCACCCATTGGTTTTCAGATCTACACTCTCCATTTTTCAGATCATGCAGTTGTGTTTTACATGAAACAGTTGTGTTTCATGTAACAGTTGTGTTTTACATTTATCTGGAAATGAGCTCATCAACTGAACATCTGTGAAGTCACCCTGATACAAATATTTGGCTATATCAAAGTTGGTGCCTCCTTCTGTTCATCAAAAATACATTTTCTATATATTAAAAGCCAAGTGGCCTCTGTGTACATACATGCGTGCGACTTTGATCACAGAGAAACAGGGGAAAGCTGACATTAGCCGTTTCGTGTGCTTATGTATGTTAAGGATGAACGCCATGAAAACAGAAAGTTGGTAGAACTAATTTTTTTGGAGAAATTAGGGATATTATGTAACAACAGTGAAAAATGGATGTTGATATCATCATTAATGAGTCCCTGATAATCAGACAAGCTCTGAACAAAGGAAATATCTCAACTTTGCCAACTAAATATGTCAAATAATAAATAAAATTATTCGCAAAACTTTCTCATTTTAATTTCCTACACTTTCAGTTAAAATCATTATAGAAACTTTGCATAATTTATTACCACCCATGAATAAAATTTTAGTTACCTATTTTATAAACACTACACCATCTACAGCCTGTGGATCCCAACAGGCAACGTGCCAGTGGTGCTTAATGTGCCATTCAGGAGGTTGGATTTACCTGTTGTTGTTTCTTCTGAGACATATTCAGTTAAGATAGAACTGTACTGTGAAATTAAAACACACACACACGCATATTCATGAGCTGGTTGTGATCAGACTCCATTCATCTCTATGAAGACAATGAAATGTATGTGGCTCAAACTGTACAGTTACACTGGAACATTTTGAATAGTTGTTGACTTGGAAGATCAAGCCAACTTTTCTGTATGTGTCTGTCTAGCTTTCCAGACCGAAGGGAAGCTGTATCTGATCCTTGACTTCCTTCGTGGAGGAGACCTTTTCACTCGACTTTCAAAGGAGGTAGAATGACTGATGCTTTGAATTTGTATTTATTTATTGTTATTGACTTGTGCAGTATGGTGGCTAATCGGACAGTGCACTCGTTCCCAAAACAAAAGGTTTCCGGTGTTGCAAACTGAACGCCCCCCCCCAACAAACACTGGTCCGCCCTGCCTCCACTGCGCATGCGTCATTTCAGAACTCAGCCGCTGGTCTGAGAGGGAGTCTCTTCACCCAAAGCAATAAAATGGATTAATGGGATTATTAACCATCAGATGACAAGGTTAAGCCTCTTAAATCATTCTAAAGTCAATTTTAAGCAGAAATAAAGCAATACTCTGTGATGTTTTGAAATGACTGAGACGCAGTGAACACATCAGATAGCAGCTCGTGTAGCTGCGGCGCTCTGATCGCTTCCTCCATCTTTTATGATGAAATAATTCTGAATTTGTGGAAATGATTGTTGTACAAAAGCTTCAGATATCTGTCGCTGAGATGGATGATGACTGGAGTGCAGTTTGAAGCAGAAACAAGGTGATAATCTGTGAACCGCGGCTAATGACACATGCACAGTGAAGACAGGGTGGACCGATTTTTATGGGGGACCATTCGATCTGCGACACTGGTTCAAGACCACCTGCGTCCATTCTCTATGTAAGGTGGAGCTGCATCAAGAAGGACAGCCGGTGTAATATTTGTGCCATATAAACATGCAGATCCATGTTGTACCAATACTTAAGAATAAGGGTGTTGTACTGAGCTGTCGTAACTGCAGAGCATAAATGTGATCATCCACAGAATAAATTTATCAGAAAAAGTAATCAGAAGCTAGGCTGAGAGAAAAGGTGAAATTCTCTGAGCAGCAATAAGGTTTTATGCTGAGAAAGAATGCTAGAAAAATCAATATTTGCTTGAAAAGTTTGATGGAGAAGTATAGAGAAGGCCAGAAGGAGTTTCATTGTGTGTTTGTGGATTTAGTGAAAGCTTATGCCAGGGTACCAAGAGAAGTGTTGTGGTATCATATGAGGAAGTCTGAGAGGTATGTGAGGGTAGTGCAGGATTTCTACAAGGAAAGTGTGACAGTGATGAGATGTGCAGTAGAAATGGAGGATCAGTGGAGTGCTCTGGGGAAAAGGGGAATGAAAGTCAGTCGGAGCAAGAGAGTACATGCGCATGAATGAGAGGGAGCACTGTGAAGTAGTTGAGATGCAAGGAGTAAAGGTGGTGAAGGAAGATGAGCAATTTTCTTTTGAAACGAGGATGGACAGGATTAGGAATGAACATATCAGAGGGACAGCACATGCAGGACAGTGTGAAGGCAAAATTAGAGAGGAGATGGTTTGGGTATGTGCCAGCAAAGTGCACAGGGTATGTAGGGAGAAGGATGCTGAGGTGGAGCTGCCAGGGAGGACAAGAGGAGGTTTATGGATGTGAATGAGGACATGCAGTTTGGTGGGATAGAAGATAGAGAGGACGGAGTGAGATGAAGACAGATGATCTGCTGTGGTGCCCCTAATAGGAGCTGCCACATGAAGAAGATATTATGTGAGAATAAGGAATCATTTTCTGAGTGTTCTGAGTTCATTTTATTCTTTAGCAGCAAAGCAATTACCTTGGTCTCTGTAACTATAGATTGTGTTGTAGCAGGATATCTTCAAAATGCCAAATCTGATTTTGATGAAACATGCCGGTATACAGGGCATATTGTTGAGAAAAAAAAAGTGATTTGATTTTGGATCAGATCAGTCAACAGTGGAGGACAGAGGTCAAGGGTGAATTCTCAGGACCACAGCAATATACATCAAAATGCTAACTTTTATATGTAAATAAGTTTAGCTATTTTAATTGTTACTGAATTTGACTGCTTAAAAACTGACATAACATTTTGGACACACACCTGATACTTTGAAATTGTTGGAGTAGTGTCAGTGAGCTCTCTGAACACTTTTGATCTACTTTTATTTTCTTCTGGTTGTTGTCATTTAAGGTGATGTTCACAGAAGATGATGTTAAGTTTTACCTCGCAGAACTGGCCCTGGCCTTGGACCATTTACACAGTTTGGGCATCATCTACCGGGACCTCAAACCTGAAAAGTATTTTATGACACGTTTCATTTTTAGTACTATTTATTTTAATTTAATTTTTTTAAGTTTTTTATTAAGTACATTTTAATTTTCAATTTTTTTTTTTCCCTCAAAAGCATTCTACTGGATGAAGAGGGACACATCAAGATAACTGGTTAGTGCGTTTAACTCCAACCACCTTAATGACTGTCTTTCTGGTATTCTTTCTTCCACTCAAACTTTATTTCATCTTTCTGTTCATTGCTTTATTTATTATATATTTCTTTTACACAATCAAACATTTTCCAAATTTTTACATTCCTTCCTTCCTTCTTTCTTTCCTTCCCTACTTCCTTCCTTCCTTCCTTCCTTCCTTGTGTCAGACTTTGGCCTGAGTAAAGAAGCCATTGACCATGACAAAAGAGCCTATTCCTTCTGTGGAACCATAGAGTACATGGCTCCAGAAGTTGTTAACAGGAGAGGTCATACCCAGAGCGCCGACTGGTGGTCGTTTGGGGTACTTATGGTAAGAGTCGATCCACATTAAAAGAAATTTTTAGTTTAACAGTTAGAATTTCACTGAGCTCACAGCCACATCATGACACCAGGGAGCGGTGTAACCAAAGAGATGAAAAATGACATTTTTTTCAGTGACTCGTGCAGTAACTAGTAGCTCTGGCCATCATCTTGTTTAAGGAATTGAATGATGTTATACAGTGTAAATAAAGCAATGTGTTTACTACTTTAACCACAAACGTTTGGGAAGGGGAAAAGCTGGTCATCCAGTCTACCAGCTAACGACTGATTACATCATAATCATAGTCATTAATAACGCCACAGTCATTGCCTGACGGCGATAATAGGGTGGAAACAGAAAATTTTAAACGATCATAATGATAAATATTCAATTTCAATGCACAGGAACACAGTTATGGAAATGGTTTACTTGAGCTGAGTTATAAATTCCATTTACACAAATCAATTTTCATCCCAAAAATAATTGTAAATATGTGAAAATTGTGGCAAGTCCTTACACAAATGGCAGAAGAAAATATTGCAAACGCGAACTCGATGACTGGTCTTGTCTTTTTTTCATCTCTATGGGTGTAATCCCATTTAGGCTATATACATATAGTAGCACAGTGACATATGTGTGATAATATTCAGTAAAACTCACATATAATGGATTCAGGTGGAGCAGCGAATTTTGTCCATTGTAATCAAAATCCGCTATATGTATAAAACGGACAAAATCTTAATGGACTGCATTTATATAGCCCTTTTCCAACTGCATCAGACACTCAAAGTGCTTTAAAATTATGCCTCACATTCACCCCGATGTCAGGGTGCTGCCATACAAGGCGCTCACTACACACCGAGAGCAACTAGAGGATTAAAGGCATTGCCCAAGGGCCCTTAGTGATTTTCCAGTCAGGCGGGGATTTGAACCCATGATCTTCTGGACTCAAGCCAAACACCTTAACCACTAGACCATCACCTCCCCTAAAATCTGTCTTTTTCAAAGTCCCCTGCTGACTGGTACTTTAAAATTCCAAAGCCTGATTTATGCTTCTGCTACTCTGTAACTGTGTGGCCATACAATGACGTTGACGTGCGCGTGATCCTTTAAAGTTCTTCATCACGTCTTATTGCAGTTTATCACAGGAAAAGCAGCTTTTTCTGGATTAATTTGTCCCTCAACAATCTCCACTTCTTAATACAATCATCAACCTCCAAACCACTTATATGGTATGTACAATTTTCCTCGATGAATTGCGGGTCATATGAGCATCTTTTTTCTGACTCCTTGTTGTAAAGTTGGTCATATTTGTGGACTTTTCTGCCAAATGTATTTGATACATGATCTAAATGTAATCGGCGTGCGCACTGCAAAACCTTTAAAATATGATGGGAGAGGAAAGAGTGAAAATTTAAAGTGACAAATCACAGCACTCTGCAGTCTCCGTTTTAGCAGGTGCTTGGGTTCACAGCCACGCAGAGGGTTCTGATCTAAAATTCAGTGGTTCATCACACCCAGGGATATGTGTGAAACTTAACACCATATTACAGTGCAGGCAGCAAGCAGCATTTTGTTAATAATCACTGGCCTTGAATAAAGGCCTGCCTTGTTTAGGCACTGGGTCTGAGCACATGTTGATAAAAATAAACGGCCAGGCTTTTAATCAAGGAAATACAGTACCACTTTCCTTGAATCGGTGAGTATCAGTGCTGACTTCATTTCATACCTCTGTTACTGGGTACATCCACATTGCTCTGCCCAGTACATGTGAGGGGTTTTTAATGAAAATGCATTGTGATTGGACAGGATGTTTTGTCCGATGTGAGCGAAAATCTGTTATACAAAATCCATTATATATGGTGTTTATTACATGGAGCCAGTCTGCTCTGTGTAAGCCTGATCCCATCAGATCTCAGAACCTAAGCAGTGCGGCATCTGGTTCGAACTTGGATGGGAGACCTCTTCGGAACACCAGCGGCTTTGTGTGTGTTTCTGCGGGTAAAACTGGAGTTGCGTCAGGAAGGGTATCCGGCATTAAACTTGTGCCAAAATACCAATGCGGATCTGGCTGTATCCTCTGTGGCAGCCCTGAAAAAATGGAAGCACCTGAAATCACAACACACACACACGGTGTTTATTACATGGAAACCCGTACAAAAGCATTGGGACTTTTGCTTTTATCTAGTGAGTGCGAAAATCCAGTTTATATGATGATGGTTTAGGTGAGTTTTACCGTATTATTTAATTCAATGTAGGCTAAGAACTTTTTAACTTCAGCATAAAAAAAAAAAAAAAATGGTGAAAATCAAAACAATAGTACAGCTTGCACTAGTGGTTAAGCATTGGGCTTGAGACCAGAGGATCATGGGTTCAAATCCCAGCCTGACTGAAAAATCACTAAGGGCCCTTGCGCAAGGTCTTTAAACCCTGAGTTGCTCCCGGTGTGTAGTGAGCGCCTTGTATGGCAGCACCCTGACATCGGGGTGAATGTGAGGCATTATTGTAAGTGCTTTGAGCGTCTGATGCAGATGGAAAAGTGCTTTATAAATACAGTCCATTTACCATTTAACATACATTTCAGCATTTAACTTATTCTAACTTCCTGCTTGGCTACAGTAACTGATCTCCCAGAGCAGGAAGTGTGAATTGCAGCAAAGCTCACTGTCTGTCACTGTCTTTAACTGACTTAATGAGCCCTATCTTGACAATCTATAGCACACAGTCGAAATCCATTTATGTCGTGTCCAACTCATTTGTGCTATTTAACGGGTGTGTAATCTGAGCAGAGGGACTGGCTTTATCCGCATCATTATCATGGGTGTGTTTGGGGGATACCATGAAATAAACCATTGAGAGTCTGACCTGTTATCCCCTTTAAGTCACAGTGCAACAGGTGCACAGCACTCTGGTATTGACAAAGCAGGCTGAAGTGAGGGATTTTCTGGGGAGTTAACAGATCTGCACCAAGCTGTCAGAGCATACCAGTGAACAGTGGCCACCAAAGCTACCTGAGGTGAAATATTGAAGAAGTAACGTGAAGTTTTCTGTATTTACCTGTTTTTATTGTTTTTTTAGTGGTTGTTTTCAGGTCAATTTTATTATATTTACAGTACAAGCAGGGTGGACTTTCTATGGTGCAGTCACATTTTAACACCAGTCCTACTTGTGACTGGGTATGAAAACATTTGTGTGGAAACTGGAAACAACACTTGCACTGTGCTATGCACTCCTTTATTAACTGTGGCAAATAAAGCGCTCTATTTTACTGTTTTGTCTATTTTTTTCCTCTCTGTTTTCCAGTTTGAGATGTTGACTGGATCACTGCCATTCCAAGGAAAAGATCGGAAAGAAACAATGGCGCTTATTTTGAAGTAAGATTAACTAACTTCTTTTTTTTTTCATAGTTGTTTTTGTTAATTTATCCAAAACAAATCCATACAAGACCACACTTACTGTACTTTAGTTTGTGTTTTACCTATATAGATATTTGTTAATTACATTAACCATGGAGGTAATAAAGTTGTTGTGAAACCGCTGCTTTGCACTACTGTGACCCACAGTCTTTGCTTCCTCAAGTTCCACACAGAATCTTATTGTTTGATGTGTCTAACACTCTCCATTTGAGCCTAACAAGAACCTTTTGCATTTTGTGTGATGTATAGGGGTGATTCTTAGACTATGGGCACTTATTATGTCCTTTGATCATATTGTATGAAAAACAGAAAAAAGGGGAAATTTCACACTTTTATAGTTATCTTTACAATGAAAGTGTGTTAAGAAATTTGTTCTAGTAGTGTATGATGACGTTTTCACCTTTTTTCAGCATCATTATATGCAAATATTGCTGTTTTGTGCTTGTCCCACACCCAGACTTTTGATCTTCAATGATAAAAATGAATGGTAAAGAAACATTTTTTCTAATGTTTTAAAATATCTCTGAATAAAATATCAGTAAAATAATCAAAACATAATTGGGGTATTCAATGTCATACAACTGTTGTGATTTTTTTTAAACAAAATGTAGTTGTCCCACACTATTGCCGTAATTTCCACCACAACACTGTAATGTCCCTAAACAGTTTGTATGAAAGATTGTTTGGGTAGTGTCTATGGAGATAAACAGTGACATCAGAGCACATGTATATAGCGCCAAATCACAACAAACAGTTGCCCCAAGGCGCTATATATTGTAAGGCAATGGTGTGGTGGAAATTACATTTACAAGGCCAATAGTGGCCGTAGTTAAAGAATCACCCATAGACGATTTATTGGTGCATTTTGATGCTACCTAATTATAAAGGGCCAAAATATATAAATTAATGCCAGTATTACTGACTGACATAATCAAGAGAGATGACCGATAGATATTGTTTGTGTTGAGGATGAGGTTGTTGTCGTTGCACCAGGTGGTCAGTATGTGGACCTCATCCCTGTAGGCAGTTTCATTATTACCTTTGCCAACAAAGTTGGTGGAGGTTATGTTTTCACCTGTTTGTTTGTTTGCTTGTTTGTTTGTGAACAGCCTGGAGCCAACAATTTTTCATATATCATTATGAAATTTTGACTGAAGACTCATATCCTGATAGGCAAGAACTGATTCAATTTAGGTTAAAAGTCCAAGTCAGGAAAAATCTTCGAAAATTGGGTGGGTGAAGAGTGTGGGTGAAGAATGTTTTTACCTGATCAGAAAGGGATGGGTTGGTGGAGCTGGAGTGACTGTTGTTCTGTTTGTCATCAGTGATATTCCTTACACCTTGCCACATGGCAGGGGGGTTGTTTTCAGTGAAGTTGTCTCATTGCTTGTACTCACGCTTTGCTGATGCGACGGCTCTGTGTAGGTTGGCCCTTGAACTTCTTGTACCCTTCCCTGTCTACTGCAGTCAGTGCTTTTCCCAGGCTTTGAGCAGTTTCCAGATGCTGTTATTGAACTACGGCTCTGGTTTGGGAATTTTTTTGAGGTTGAGATGTCTGTGCAGAATTGGATGTAAGACAGGACTGTGGTGGTGTGGTGCTCAATGAGTGTTCAAAGAACTTCCACCTGGTGTCCTCAAAACCAGTCCTGCAGGACTGAAGAAACTTCCTGAGTCCAAATCTGCACTGTCTTGATGTATGGTTTTGTTGTGCTGATGAGAGG
This sequence comes from Thalassophryne amazonica, assembly GCF_902500255.1. Taxonomy (NCBI): domain Eukaryota; kingdom Metazoa; phylum Chordata; class Actinopteri; order Batrachoidiformes; family Batrachoididae; genus Thalassophryne; species Thalassophryne amazonica. The sequence continues at coordinate 85,664,557 of NC_047104.1, forward strand.
TTTGTAGGCTGGAGTCAGGAACGAGGACAAGTGGCCAGACTATCCGAGATGAGGTGGGGAGTGGGTCCTATAAGCTCCAGGAACATTGGTGTAGAGTTGGTCCACTGTTTTACTTCTTGTTTTGATGTCCACATTCCTGTAAAATTTTGGGCAGAACCATTTTTATGTTGGAGTGGTTGAAATTACCTGCCACAAAAAAAAAGCTCTGGGTGTTTGTTTTGTTGCTTGCAGATTATATAATATAGCTTCCTATGGCTAGCTTAGCATTAGCTCGGGGAGGAACGTAAACTGCAGTGATGAGACCAGTTGAGAATTCTATGGTCAGGTAAAAAGGTCTGCATTTAAGCATTAAGAACTCCAGATCCGGGCAAGAATGTCTCTTAATAACACCTGTGTCAATGCACCAACTGTTGTGAAGGTAAACACACACACCTTCTCTTGTCTGACTGGAGGTGGCTGTGTGGTCGGCACTGTTAGAGGGAGCCACCTGCCAGCTTAACGGCTAGGTCAGGAGGTTTGAATATAGCCAGGTTGTCCAGCTTGTTAACAAGGGAGCCGGCGCTGGTGAGGAAGATGTTGAGACGGCAGGTTTATGCAGGGCTAGTTGTAGCGTAGCCCGGCTTCTGACTCACGAACCTTATTTCTGCTTAATCTCACATTTCCGTTTGCATCTCCTCTTTATGAGTCTATTGGTGTTCATACATGCTGCTGAGTGTGTAATCTCAAGCTGAAAGGAGTAGGGATGAGTACAGATAAGATTTTATCGATATCAATCCCGCTTATCAATCTAATTCTTTACCGATTCCCTTATCGATACCTCTTGTGAATTTTATGTGTACTAAAAGTAGTCTTTAGAGGTTTTCTATGTCAACAACATTTTATTGAGTCTTAATGTAAATAAATATGAAGTTGGTCACTGGATCCTTAAGCTCTGGGCCTAAATATAAATAAAGAAAATCTGTAGTTTTTGTCAAAAGCATTTCCTTTCAGGTATAAATGAGACATGTCAAGATCAATATAATTCATAAAGAACGGAGGATATCTCATTTTGGGAGAAAAAAAGGTTTTGGTCGGTTATAGCTTGTTGTCTGTATTACAGTGTTTGGAAAGAGGTGTCATTTTATTTAAAACGGTGGTTCGCTTTGAAGTTATTAATTCTGACCGAAATCTATCTTTCCAAATTTACTCCACAGAGAGCCATGCAGCATTTGGAGCTGTGCAGTTTGTCCCAGAAAACAAAGGAGATTGTTATTATTAGTAGTATTATTATTATTTCCTTTAAATGATAGACAACTTCTGTTTACACAACGGTGAAGCGGGTCCAGCTCACGCCAGACAACCATCGCGTAAAACTCTGGTGTGGAATGGAGAACGATTCTTGTTTCTTGCCCGCAACATGACAAGAGTCCCAGATAGTGACTTTAATCAGTAGAAAGGTGAATCACGATTGACATCTGTAAATGGCTTTGAGAGGGGTTCATGAAGAAATTGTGGCAGAGAACCAGCGAAGCAGCGGGTCGCAGCACTGCTTTGTTGCTTAATTTCTTCAAGCAGACCTGCTGCTTGTGCACATACAGAAATGATCATTTTTCTGATAAACACCCTCAAAAACAATGTTCGCTCTGGCATAATGTGAACTGAATGACCGATAAGGAAATCATTAAGCAGAAAGGCTATTGATGCTGGTGGATCAAATCATTTCTTATCAATTCTTAACAGGAACTGGTTTTTGATACCCATCCCTAGAAGGGAGCCAGAGTCCCTCCGTACATATCCAAAACAGCAGTCCCTAAGATGTAAGATTTCCATTCGTGTGTAGGTTCTAATACTGTTAAACCTGCTAAAGCAAGAAGAGCTTCAGGTTGCTGCAACTACAGTAGTGTTCAGAATAATAGTGGTGCTATGTGACTAAAAAGATTAATCCAGGTTTTGAGTATATTTCTTATTGTTACATGGGAAACAAGGTACCAGGGTGATTCTTTAACTACGGGCACTATTGGCCTTGTAAATGTAATTTCCACCACACCATTGCCTTACAATATAAAGCGCCTTGGGGCAACTGTTTGTTGTGATTTGGCGCTATATACATGTGCTCTGATGTCACTGTTTATCTCCATAGACACTACCCAAACAATCTTTCATACAAACTGTTTAGGGACATTACAGTGTTGTGGTGGAAATTACGGCAATAGTGTGGGACAACTACATTTTGTTTAAAAAAAATCACAACAGTTGTATGACATTGAATACCCCAATTATGTTTTGATTATTTTACTGATATTTTATTCAGAGATATTTTAAAACATTAGAAAAAATGTTTCTTTACCATTCATTTTTATCATTGAAGATCAAAAGTCTGGGTGTGGGACAAGCACAAAACGGCAATATTTGCATATAATGATGCTGAAAAAAGTGAAAACGTCATCATACACTACTAGAACAAATTTCTTAACACACTTTCATTGTAAAGATAACTATAAAAGTGTGACATTTCCCCTTTTTTCTGTTTTTAATACAATATGATCAAAGGACATAATAAGTGCCCATAGTCTAAGAATCACCCACCAGTAGATTCAGTAGATTCTCACAAATCCAACAAGACCAAGCATTCATGATATGCACACTCTTAAGGCTGTGAAATTGGGCTATTAGTAAAAAAAAGTAGAAAAGGGGGTGTTCACAATAATAGTAGTGTGGCATTCAGTCAGTGAGTTTGTCAGTTTTGTGGAACAAACAGGTGTGAATCAGGTGTCCCCTATTTAAGGATGAAGCCAGCACCTGTTGAACATGCTTTTCTCTTTGAAAGCCTGAGGAAAATGGGACGTTCAAGACATTGTTCAGAAGAACAGCGTAGTTTGATTAAAAAGTTGATTGGAGAGGGGAAAACTTATACGCAGGTGCAAAAAATTATAGGCTGTTCATCTACAATGATCTCCAATGCTTCAAAATGGACAAAAAAAAACAGAGACGCGTGGAAGAAAACAGAAAACAACCATCAAAATGGATAGAAGAATAACCAGAATGGTAAAGGCTCACCCATTGATCAGCTCCAGGATGATCAAAGACAGTCTGGAGTTACCTGTAAGTGCTGTGACAGTTAGAAGACGCCTGTGTGAAGCTAATTTATTTGCAAGAATCCCCCGCAAAGTCCCTCTGTTAAATAAAAGACATGCAGAAGTAAAAGAAGAAGAGTAAAATTGTTCTTTTTGGGTCCAAGGGCCACAGACAGTTTGTGAGATGACCCCCAAACTCTGAATTCAAGCCACAGTTCACAGTGAAGACAGTGAAGCATGGTGGTGCAAGTATCATGATATGGGCATGTTTCTCCTACTATGGTGTTGGGCTTATATATCGCATACCAGGTATCATGGATCAGTTTGGATATGTCAAAATACTTGAAGAGGTCATGTTGCCTTATGCTGAAGAGGACATGCCTGTTGTGAAAGTGTAGGAACACGGACCCACAACAGGGGGCGCAATGAATGGACAATGGAGGAAGTAAAAAACAAGATTTACTACTGAAACAAGCACGAGTAGTATAACAAACACAATGTTTAGGGTCGAATCCGCTGGTGTCGTGTGGGCAGGCTCGAAGATAGGAGACGTCCGTCTCAGTCGAACCGGAACCACCCAGATCTCCACTGCCACCGAACCCCGGAAATACTGGAACCGCCAAGTCCCGAATTCCCAGGTGGCCACTGCCTCCGCTCGTCGGATCCGCTACTGCTGGCAGGAGAGAGCAAGAACACACAGGAGTGGATGAACGCACCCAGTACAGAGAGGGGAGAAGCCGCCTCCACCTCTTGGCAAAGTTCAGCAGGAAGGTGAGTACTTATCCAAAGAAGGAGGGTCTCAGTAGTCACCAGTCCTGAAAGGTTTAACAAGTTTATCAATCACAGAATATGCTGCAGAGAATGTTACCTTGGTCTTAGGCGATATCTCGGCACTGAGGTGGAGACGCCGTCCTCCTGATATACCTCGGTGCTGAGTAGAAACAGCTGTGTTTGGTGATGGGTGACAGCTGTCACCCAGATTACTCCCATGATGCGGTAGCGCCCTCTGGTGCCTGGAGCCCGCACTCCAGGCAGGGCGCCCTCTGGTGGTGGTGGGCCAGCAGTACCTCCTCTTCAGCGGCCCACACAACAATGCCCTTGAAATGGGTGTTTCAACAAGACAATGACCCCAAGCACACTAGTAAACAAGCAAAATCTTGGTTCCAAACCAACAAAATTAATGCCTCGCAGATGTGAAGAAATCATGAAAAACTGTGGTTATACAACTAAATACTAGTTTAGTGATTCGCAGGATTGCTAAAAAAAGCAGTTTGAACATAATAGTTCTGAGTTTGTAGCATCAACAGCAGATGCTACTATTATTTTGAACACCCCCTTTTCTACTTTTTTTTTTACTAATAGCCCAATTTCATTGCCTTAAGAGTGTGCATATCATGAATGCTTGGTCTTGTTGGATTTGTGAGAATCTACTGAATCTACTGGTACCTTGTTTCCCATGTAACAATAGGAAATATACTCAAAACCTGGATTAATCTTTTTAGTCACATAGCACTACTATTATTCTGAACACTACTGTATGTGCCCCGCCACCTCAGTACTTCTGTGTTTGTAGCACTATATACACACCAAAATCTTGGAGGCGTCCACCTTATTTTTCAACTTGTGGTGCTGTGCGGAAAGTGGAATGCATTTTCTTCAGTTGGGACGTCATTTCCATTTGCGATTTATGACAGGTAAATGGAATACAGCATTCATACTGTAGAGAATGAAGTGCATGATGCAGCTTCATTTAAAAAAAAATGGGCTCACAGTCCATAGCAGATCAGAACACACCAAAGTCGAAAAATAGTATTTTGAAACAAAGTGGCTGCAGGTACGGTACAAGAACTACAGAGTTAGAACAAATGTTTGTACACACAGGGTTTGGCACGTATCGATGAATAAGAACATTGTTGAATAACACTGCAATAGTCTGAAGATGAAGTACGAGGTCTATTAGAAAACTAACCGGCAGTTTTATAAAAAAAAAACAAAAAAAAAAAACTATATGGATTTGAATGACGTGCGATTACACCAAACATGCTTGAACCCTCGTGCGCATGCGTGAGTTTTTTCACGCGTGTCAGTGACGTCATTCGCCTTTGGGCAGGCTTTGAGTGAGCACTGGTCCAGCCCTCTCGGCTGAAATCCTTTCTCTGAGACACTGCTGGAGACGGCACGCGTTACTTTATCAAAATTTTTTCAGGACCTGTGAGGGATATCCGAGTGGACACTATTCGAGAAATTCAGCTAGTTCTCGGTGAAAAGTTTAACGGCTGATGAGAGATTGTGGAGTTTCTTTCGCTTTAAGGACAGCTCACAAAGCGGATCGGCGTGGCGCGGTCGGAGGTGGCGTCCGTCTGGCTGTTTCAAGCTGAAAACTTCCACATTTCAGGCTCTGTTCACCCAGGATGTCGTCAGAGAACAGAGAAGTTTTAGAAGAAGTCGGCATGAGGAGTTTATGCGGACATTCCACTGTTAAAGGAGATTTTGTAATGAAAGAACGTGCGGGCAAATTCGCCGAGTCGGTTCCGTGACGCCGCCGCAAATCCGTCTGCGCCACGACAGGAAAAACACTTCCGTGTTGAAAACCATTTGTAAAATTCAGGCGGCTTTTGTTGGCTTTTAACAAGTGAGTATCTGAGAAATTGTTTAACAGCTGGGCATGTTCCAACTTGTCCGTTAAGGTTTCCAATGGAGGTGTTTTTCCTGTCGCGACCCCCCGCGGTTGGGTCCGGCCCGACGTGCGAATCTGCCCGCATGTTCTTTCATTACAAAATCTCCTTTAACAGTAGAATGTCCGCATTAACTCCTCATGCCGACCTCTTCTGAAACTTCTCTGACGACGACCTGGGTGAACAGAGCCTGAAATGTGGAAGTTTTCAGCTTGAAACAGCGAGACCACGACGCCTCGGAGCACAGATCGCCGTCAGGCACCGTGGGCCGTCCTTAAAGCGACACTTACAGACCAAAATCTCTCATCAGCCGTTAAAATTTTTACCGAAAACCAGCTGAATTTATCGAATGGCGTCCACTCAGTTGTGCCTTACAGTTTTTGAAAACATTTTGATCAAACAAAGCAGCAGTCTCTGAGCCATTCCTAAACAATGAAAAAAAACGACGAGAGGGTGGGCCACTGCTCACTCAAAGACTGCCCACAGGCGAATGACGTAACCGACAGGCGTGAAAAAACTCTTGCATGCCCACGAGGGTTCAAGCATGTCTGATGTAATCACACGTGATTCAAATCCATATGGTTTTTGAAAAAAATTATAAGGTGGGATACTTTTCTAACAGACCTCGCAGTTTGTTTCACAAAATTCTTAAACAACCATATAGTAACAACAACAACAACACATACTTCTTATCACTTGCATTGTGAGGGAGTGTTAGCTTCAACATTTTGGCTATGTGGTGCTTTTCTCTATGCATGGTCCAGCCTGAATGATGTGACCTGAGATTTGAGGACCACAGTGGCTGGAAAAGGCCAAGGACACGATCACGCTCCACCTGCTTTCAAGAATTGGGAATAGACCAGTTGTCTGCTTGGATGGTTGTCATCCAGGACCCAAAGCAGTTGTGTGGTGTTGTGTATGCAGTGAAGCGTGACACCAGCACATTGCTCCAAGACTTGACATGACTAATCACGAATAAATGAATAATTTATTTGACACAATTTAACCAAATCTGAAACTAAACAAACTAAACAAGATAGCCCGTAATAACCGAAGATTACTGTGTGCATAAACCTGTTTCTTGTCATTTTCCAGGGCCAAGTTGGGAATGCCACAGTTCCTGAGTCCTGAAGTGCAAAGCTTGTTAAGAGCTCTATTCAAGAGGAACCCCACAAACCGATTAGGTATTCTGCATAAACAAGTACAGTATATATGAAAGGTGTCAGTGGGCTGATATACACCCAGTGCACTTTGCACACTGAGATATATCTTTATATTATCAATACTTGCCAGCAATGTGCGCTTCAATGGACCACACATACTCCAGTGGGTTTTTTTTCACTATACATGATATGACTTGATCATGAAGGCACTTAATATGAAACAATCGCAAATATTTTTCTGATCAATGTGAAGTTTTGATCAAATCTCCAGGCATATTAGCAGCAGGAATAATACAGTTGACATGGTTTTTTTGGGCTATGTTTTGCTTGACCTTTGATTTTGACTAATGTGTTTCATGGCATTGCTTCCCGCCTGATCCTTTCTGTGTGGAGTTGGTATGTTCTCCCCGTGTCTGTGTGGGCTCCTTCTGGGTGCTTTTGTTTCCTCCCACTTCAAAAGACATGGAGGTTAGGTGAATTGGTGACTCTAAATTGTCCGTAGGTGTGCATTCAGGTGTGAATGATTGTCTATCTACTATGTGTGGCCCTGCAATACAACCCCTGGCAAAAATTATGGAATCACCGGCCTCGGAGGATGTTCATTCAGTTGTTTAATTTTGTAGAAAAAAAGCAGATCACAGACATGACACCAAAACTAAAGTCATTTCAAATGGCAACTTTCTGGCTTTAAGAAACACTATAAGAAATTAGGAAAAAAAATTGTGGTAGTCAGTAACGGTTACTTTTTTAGACCAAGCAGAGGGAAAAAAATATGGACTCACTCAATTCTGAGGAAAAAATTATGGAATCATGAAAAACAAAAGAACGCTCCAACACATCACTAGTATTTTGTTGCACCACCTCTGGCTTTTATAACAGCTTGCAGTCTCTGAGGCATGGACTTAATGAGTGACAAACAGTACTCTTCATCAATCTGGCTCCAACTTTCTCTGATTGCTGTTGCCAGATCAGCTTTGCAGGTTGGAGCCTTGTCATGGACCATTTTCTTCAACTTCCACCAAAGATTTTCAATTAGATTAAGATCCGGACTATTTCCAGGCCATGACATTGACCCTATGTGTCTTTTTGCAAGGAATGTTTTTGCAGTTTTTGCTCTATGGCAAGATGCATTATCATCTTGAAAAATGATTTCATCATCCCCGAACATCCTTTCAATTGATGAGATAAGAAAAGTATCCAAAATATCAACGTAAACTTGTGCATTTATTGATGATGTAATGACAGCCATCACCCCAGTGCCTTTACAGTACCATTGTTCAAAACTGGACGCTGTGTTTTATCCGGGACGTCCTCTGACTAGCACAGGAATTGCGGAAGACGTGGACATCAGCACTTTTTCGGCACATTGAGACAGACGTGCGGAGGAATTCCGCGCATCGCGGTGGAGCCGCATGGCGCAAAGCAATGCCGTGATGAAGTCTCACAGGACATGTTCTGGCATGTCCAGGCTCATCCACAATTTCTCGGTTAGTCACACGACTGAAAACCCACCGACAGCCGTCTGAAAGCCATCTCAAAGCCGTCCTGTGAGACCAACACGGAGGTGGTTTTGTCCCGCGCCATGAACGGCACGGTGGCGCATCCGTCCGCTTTTCTTTCCATGAAAAAAACTCCTTCAACAGTGGAATGTGCCGAAAAAGTGCTGATGTCCACGCCTTTTTCCTTTTTTTGTGGAAGTCAGACAACGTCCCGGATCAACAAAGCCTTCACACTGGAAATGATCTGGTTGATTCAGCCTGTCGATCGGCGCTGGGAGCGCGGCACGCTCTCAGCAGTTGTGGGCCGTCCTTAAAGCGGCAGTAACACTCCTTAATCTGTGTAATCCCCACAAAATCGTCCCTGAAAGCCATATTAATTTTCCGAACGGTGTCCACCTGGAGGTCTCTCACAGTTTCTGGAAAAAATTGATGCAGCAAAGCTCCAAATCGTTCAGACATTTATTCACAATAAAAAAACGACAACAGGGGTGGACCAGTGCTCATACAAAGCCTGCTCACAGGCGAATGACACAAACAACAGGTGTGAAAAAACTCACGCATGCGCACGAAGGTTCAAGCTTGGCTGATGCAATCACACGTGATTCAAATCCATATGGTTTTTGCAAAAAATAAAAAGGTCCGATACTTTTTGGACAGACCTCGTGTATATATATATATATATCTATATATATATATCAGGAAGGGCATCCAGCGTAAAACCTGTGCCAATTCAACATGCTGTGGCGACCCCGAGTGCAAAACAAGGGAGCAGCCGAAGGGACTTACTATATATATATATATATATATATATATATATATGAGGTTTATTTTTTTCAAAAACTATATGGATTTGATTCATATGTTTTTACGTCAGCCAAGCTTGAACCTTCGTGCGCATGCATGAGTTTTTCCACACCTGTCGGTTGCATCATTCGCCTGTGGGCAGGCTTTGAGTGAGCACTGGTCCACCCCTCTCGTCGTTGTTTCATTGCGAGGAAATGGAATGATTTGGACTTTTTTCCCATCAGAATTTTTTCAGAAACTGTTAGAGACAGGCAGCTGGAAACCATTCGAAAAAATTTATCTGGCTTTCGGTGAAAATTTTACGGGCTTCACAGAGAATAAGGAGTGTTACTACAGCTTTAAGGACGGCCCACAATGGCGCACGGCGCGCCACGCTCCGAGCCGCCATCGAGAGGCAGAAACCACCACATCATTTCTAAACGGATGGCTGTGTGGAGCCGGGACCGTCGTGTGCAGATTTCACTTTTAACAAGAGATTTTGTCATGGAAAGCCGCGCGAGGCTTCGCGCGTCACGGCCGATTCGCTGATGAAGCGAGACAAAGGAACACCTCCGTTTCGGAGTGCCAGAGGACAAGCCCAGCTCTCCACAATTTCTCTTATACTCACTCGACTGGTAAGCACTGAAAGCTGAGATAGGCATGTCCCAACTTGTTCTCTGGCACTCCGAAACACTCCAAACTGCGTAAAACCTGTGCCAATTCAACATGCTGTGGTGACCCCGAGTGCAAAACAAGGGAGCAGCTGAAGGGACTTACTATATATATATATATATATATATATATATATATATATATATATATATATATATATATACACTCAACAAAAATATAAACGCAACACTTTTGGTTTTGCTCCCATTTTGTATGAGATGAACTCAAAGATCTAAAACTTTTTCCACATACACAATATCACCATTTCCCTCAAATACTGTTCACAAACCAGTCTAAATCTGTGATAGTGAGCACTTCTCCTTTGCTGAGATAATCCATCCCACCTCACAGGTGTGCCATATCAAGATGCTGATTAGACACCATGATTAGTGCACAGGTGTGCCTTAGACTGCCCACAATAAAAGGCCACTCTGAAAGGTGCAGTTTTATCACACATCACAATGCCACAGATGTTGCAAGATTTGAGGGAGCGTGCAATTGGCATGCTGACAGCAGGAATGTCAACCAGAGCTCTTGCTCGTGTATTGAATGTTCATTTCTCTACCATAAGCCGTCTCCAAAGGCGTTTCAGAGAATTTGGCAGTACATCCAACCAACCTCACAACCGCCGACCACGTGTAACCACACCAGCCCAGGACCTCCACATCCAGCATGTTCACCTCCAAGATCGTCTGAGACCAGCCACTCGGACAGCTGCTGAAACAATCAGTTTGCATAAGCAAAGAATTTCTGCACAAACTGTCAGAAACCGTCTCAGGGAAGCTCATCTGCGTGCTCGTCGTCCTCATCAGGGTTTCGACCTGACTCCAGTTCGTCGTCGTAACCGACTTGAGTGGGCAAATGCTCACATTCACTGCCGTTTGGCACGTTGGAGAGGTGTTCTCTTCACGGATGAATCCCGGTTCACACTGTCCAGGGCAGATGGCAGACAGCGTGTGTGGCGTCGTGTGGGTGAGCGGTTTTCTGATGTCAATGTTGTGGATCGAGTGGCCCATGGTGGCGGTGCGGTTATGGTATGGACAGGCGTCTGTTATGGACGAAGAACACAGGTGCATTTTATTGATGGCATTTTGAATGCACAGAGATACCATGACGAGATCCTGAGGCCCATTGTTGTGCCATACATCCAAGAACATCACCTCATGTTGCACCAGGATAATGCACGGCCCCATGTTGCAAGGATCTGTACACAATTCTTGGAAGCTGAAAATGTCCCAGTTCTTGCATGGCCGGCATACTCACCGGACATGTCACCCATTGAGCATGTTTGGGATGCTCTGGACCGACGTATACGACAGCGTGTACCAGTTCCTGCCAATATCCAGCAACTTCGCACAGCCATTGAAAAGGAGTGGACCAACATTCCACAGGCCACAATTGACAACCTGATCAACTCTATGTGAAGGAGATGTGTTGCACTGCATGAGGCAAATGGTGGTCACACCAGATACTGACTGGTATCCCCCCCAATAAAACAAAACTGCACCTTTCAGAGTGGCCTTTTATTGTGGACAGTCTAAGGCACACCTGTGCACTAATCATGGTGTCTAATCAGCATCTTGATATGGCACACCTGTGAGGTGGGATGGATTATCTCAGCAAAGGAGAAGTGCTCACTATCACAGATTTAGACTGGTTTGTGAACAATATTTGAGGGAAATGATGATATTGTGTATGTGGAAAAACTTTTAGATCTTTGAGTTCATCTCATACAAAATGGGAGCAAAACCAAAAGTGTTGCGTTTATATTTTTGTTGAGTGTGTATATATATATATATATATATATATATATATATATACACACACACACACACACACACACACACAGTGGAGGAAATAAGTATTTGATCCACTGTCAATTTTGCAGGTTTTTCCACCTACAAAGAATGGAGAGGTCTGTAATTTTTGTCATAGGTACACTTCAACTGTGAGAGACAAAAAAATCCAGAAAAATCACATTGTATGGTTTTTAAATAATTAATTTGAATTTTATTGCATGAAATAAGTATTTGATCCCCTAGAAAAACAGATTGGAACAATTGGTACAGATTTGTCTGCCATTACAGAGGTCAGACATTTCCTGTAGTTCTTGACCAAGGTTTCACACACTGTAGCAGGGATTTTGGTCCACTTCTCCATACAGATCTTCTCCAGATCTTTCAGGTTTCAAGTTTCAGCTCCCTCCAAAGATTTTCGATTGAGTTCAGGTCTGGAGACTGGCTCGGCCACTCTAGGACCTTGAAATGCTTCTTATGGAGCCCCTCCTTAGTTGCCCTGGCTGTGTGTTTGAGGTCATTGTCAGGCTGGAAGACCCAGCCACAACCCATCTTCAATGCTCTTACTGAAGGAAGGAGGTTGCCAAAATCTCGCAATACATGGCCGCATCCATCCTCCCTTCAATACGGTGCAGTCGTCCTGTCCCCTTTGCAGAAGAACTCCCCCAGAGTATGATGTTTCCACCTCCATGCTTCACATTGGGATGGTTTTCTTGGGGTTGTTCTCATCCTCTAAACATGGTAAGTGGAGTTGATTCTAAAAAGCTCTATTTTGGTGTCATCTGAGCACATGACCTTCTCCCATGCCTCCACTAGATCATCCAGATGGTCACTGGTGAACTTCAAATGGGCCTGGACATGTGCTGGCTTGAGCAGGGGGACCTTGCTGCCCTGCAGGATTTTAAACCATGACGGCATCATGTGTTACTAATGTAATCTTTGCGACTGTAGGCCCAGCTCTCTTCAGGTCATTGACCAGATCCTCCTGTGTAGTTCTGAGCTTTCTCAGAATCATCCTTACCCCACAAAGTGAGATCTTGCATGTTTCTGTGAAGGCTCTCAGTTGTCCAAGTAGTTTCCATAGTAGAGAAGCTTGAATCTTCGACTGGACTGGGTTGCTTGACGCGAGGACGTTTCGCTTCTAATTGCAGAACCTTCCTCTGCTAAAATTCTTGTATATATATATATATATATATATATATATATATATATAGCAACAAAACAAACAAAGTGAGCAGAACAGCAAAACAGATAGCTTAAAATAATCAATAAACTCAAATTCCTCATCATAGGCACACATTGTATAATAAAAAACAAAAAACAGATATATAATATAATAATAATAATAATACAAAATCAATAACATAATTGTCCATACTTTAACTAACAGCTATATAGTCCTTCAAACATGAATTGTATTTTCAGAGAATTTAGATAATTTTCACATATTCAGAAAACATCAGTTCCTAATATTGGCGTTTAAACTGATTGACATTGGGACATCGCTTGAGTTCCTTCACCAGATTATTACATATTTTTGGGCCACAAGTAGAAACACAGAAACCTTTCTTGGTCATCCGAGCGCCAGCAATTTTAAAATGATACAAGCCCCTTAAATTATATTTTCCCTCTCTCCTTGAAAAATTCTTGAATTCTGAGGGGCAGTTGCTTATTTTTCACTTTATGCATTAATTGCACAGTCTTAAACGTAATTATATTGTGAAGTTTTAATATTTTAGATTTAATAAACAATGAATTGGTGTCATCTCAATAACCTACATTGTGAATCGTTCTTAATGCTCTTTTTTTTTTTGAAGAATGAATAATGATTGCAATGTAGTTTTCTAATTATTGCCCCAAACGTCAGTACACAGTAAGCCAAGTAGGGAGCAACCAATGAACAATACAGAGTATGAAGTGCTTTGCAATCAAGAATATGCCTTACCTTATTTAGTACTGCAATACGTTTTGACATTTTCTTTTGAATATGTTGAATATGAACTGTCCAATTAATTCTTTCATCAATGATAACACCTATGAACTTTTCTTTGACACGCTCTATGATTACCCCTTGTATAGTTAACTGAATTTGTATGTCTTTATTGTAATTCACAAATAACATTATTTTAGTTTTAGACAAATTTAGTGATAATTTATTAATATCAAACCATCTCTTTAACTTTTTCATTCCAGTATGTAAATCAGACAATAATTTCTGCAGATTTTCTCCTGAACACAACAGGGTTGTATCATCTGCGAACAGAACTGCCTTAAACAGATCTGAAACTTTACATAAATCATTAATGTACAAAATACTAAATTTTGTTCCCAAAACAGAACCCTGAGGAAGCCCACAAACAATGTCCAGATACCAAGAGCAGCAATCCCTGAGTTTAACAAACTGTTTCTGGTTTTGTAAGTAATTTTTAATGCAGTTCAAAGCCACTCCTCTGATCCCGTACAGTTCCATCTTTTGAAATAATATGTTGTGATCTATTGTATCCAAAGCTTTTCTCAGGTCAGAATATAAACCACAGAAAAATGTGACAATAGAGACACAGGCCTGTAATTTGTAAAAAGATGTTTGCTGCCAGAATTAAATAAAGGTATCACTTTTACTATTACTATCACTTTTATACTGTTTGGAACAATTGAACAATTGAAATGATTTATTAAAAATATATGCTAATGGTTTTGCAATTTCAGTAATTATTTGCTTTACTAAAGACATATGTACCTCATTATGATCCATTGACTTTTTACTTTTACATGTTCTAGCTACCTTAATAATTTCCCTTTCATCGACTGGACTAAGAAACATTGTGTGTGGATTTCTGTCAATTAATTGCTGATTTTCCCATGGGCTGTGTGGAATTTCAGCTGCCAGAGCTGGCCCAACATTAGCAAAGAATTTATTGAAACTATCTACGACTTCACTCATATCATATTCATATTTGTTCTTATATGTAAAATATGTTGGATAGTTATTTGATTTGGATTTATTTGTTATAATAGTATTAAATATTTTCCATGTTTCCTTTATGTTGTTTTTATTATCATTTAGTATTTTTCCACAGTATGTTTTTTTTTTACAATTCCACATGGTAGTTGTTCATTTATTTTTATAGTCTTTATATTTAATCTCTGCCTCTCTTGATTTAGTTTTTATGAATTCTCTGTATAGCATATTTTTTCTTGTAAGTCTTTTGAAGACCTTTAGTTATCCATGGATGAGTTTTATATATTTATTCTTATTATATTATTTTCAGTGGTAGCTGCTGTGAGCTACAATCACTTCCTGATCATGTAGTTCTGGGGGAAAGTGAAGTTTGCTCTTTAACTAATTGATTATTGTTCTTTACAACACTGTTTGTCCTCTTTGTTCCAGACTAATATATCGGTTTGCGCTTATTAAATTCCACGCAGATTAAACGTAACAGAAACGGATTATTTGTTATAATTGTTTTAGCAAGTTTTCAGGGTATCATGCAGCAGTCTCTTATTAACGTGATGAAGAGCATAAAAAAATTACATTTTTGTAGTATAATATTCATTTACAACTGTCATCGTGTGGATTCTCTATGTTGTTTTGACTGCAGCGACTCTGGCACGCAAGGGATTATGGGATACGTGAAAACCCCAAATGCACAGTTTTTAGTTCAGGCTTTCCTTTTTGATGCTTTAACCCTTTAGCTGTTACACCACATGATCAATGTAACCTCCTCGTCTGAAGTTTCCTTTGAAACAAATCATCCATCTCCAGTTTTCTGGAAAACCACCAAGCAAATTCAAGTCTCCTTGCCATTTGCTGGGGAGTTACTTCTCAGACTAAATTTTGTATGGAAAGAGATGCAAGTCAGCCCTTAGCATTTGTTGCACAAAACTACAAGATTTTTGTTCTCTGAATTAGAGTCAACTGCGGCATTTTTTCTGGACTTTTATGTCTTGCAGAACAAACTTGAGGATTCCTGAAATGAGAAAAACAGCATTATTTCCCTGTAAAACCATTTCCTGGTATTCATATCTCAGAGTACTTTTGGGTACATTTTTTGACACACCCAATATATATAATTTTTTAACTGTGTTTTATAGTTATCCAGTTTTAAGAATTACACTATGAAATACATTGTGTTTTTCTGAAGATTAAAAACAATGACATCATTCTGTAAATGTATCATTGAAAGGTGCAGGACTGGACGGAGTGGAAGAAATTAAAAGGCATCATTTCTTTGCCTCAATAGACTGGAATGTAAGTACAACTTTTAAAGAATATTCTGTGTTTTTATGAAGATGCTTGTATTTCAAATCAAATAAAATCAATTTTATTTATATAGCGCCAAATCACAACAAACAGTTGCCCCAAGGCGCTTTATATTGTAAGGCAAGGCCATACAATAATTACAGAAAAACCCAATGGTCAAAACGACCCCTTGTGAGCAAGCACTTGGCGACAGTGGGAAGGAAAAACTCCCTTTTAACAGGAAGAAACCTCCAGCAGAACCAGGCTCAGGGAGGGGCAGTCTTCTGCTGTGACTGGTTGGGGCTGAGGGAGAGAACCAGGAAAAAGACATGCTGTGGAGGGGAGCAGAGATCAATCACTAATGATTAAATGCAGAATGGTGCATACAGAGCAAAAAGAGAAAGAAACACTCAGTGCATCATGGGAACCCCCCAGCAGTCTAAGTCTATAGCAGCATAACTAAGGGATGGTTCAGGGTCACCTGATCCAGCCCTAACTATAAGCTTTAGCAAAAAGGAAAGTTTTAAGCCTAATCTTAAAAGTAGAGAGGGTGTCTGTCTCCCTGATCTGAATTGGGAGCTGGTTCCACAGGAGAGGAGCCTGAAAGCTGAAGGCTCTGCCTCCCATTCTACTCTTACAAACCCTAGGAACTACAAGTAAGCCTGCAGTCTGAGAGCGAAGCGCTCTATTGGGGTGATATGGTACTATGAGGTCCCTAAGATAAGATGGGACCTGATTATTCAAAACCTTATAAGTAAGAAGAAGAATTTTAAATTCTATTCTAGAATTAACAGGAAGCCAATGAAGAGAGGCCAATATGGGTGAGATATGCTCTCCCCTTCTAGTCCCTGTCAGTACTCTAGCTGCAGCATTTTGAATTAACTGAAGGCTTTTCAGGGAACTTTTAGGACAACCTGATAATAATGAATTACTATAGTCCAGCCTAGAGGAAATAAATGCATGAATTAGTTTTTCAGCATCACTCTGAGACAAGACCTTTCTAATTTTAGAGATATTGCGCAAATGCAAAAAAGCAGTCCTACATATTTCTTTAATATGCGCATTGAATGACATATCCTGATAAAAAATGACTCCAAGATTTCTCACAGTATTACTAGAGATCAGGGTAATGCCATCCAGAGTAAGGATCTGGTTAGATACCATGTTTCTAAGATTTGTGGGGCCAAGTAAAATAACTTCAGTTTTATCTGAGTTTAAAAGCAGGAAATTAGAGGTCATCCATGTCTTTATGTCTGTAAGACAATCCTGCAGTTTAGCTAATTGGTGTGTGTCCTCTGGCTTCATGGATAGATAAAGCTGGGTATCATCTGCGTAACAATGAAAATTTAAGCAATGCCGTCTAATAATACTGCCTAAGGGAAACGTATAAAGTGAATAAAATTGGTCCTAGCACAGAACCTTGTGGAACTCCATAATTAACCTTAGTCTGTGAAGAAGATTCCCCATTTACATGAACAAATTGTAATCTATTAGATAAATATGATTCAAACCACCACAGCGCAGTGCCTTTAATACCTATGGCATGCTCTAATCTCTGTAATAAAATTTTATGGTCAACAGTATCAAAAGCAGCACTGAGGTCTAACAGAACAAGCACAGAGATAAGTCCACTGTCTGAGGCCATAAGAAGATCATTTGTAACCTTCACTAATGCTGTTTCTGCACTATGATGAATTCTAAAACCTGACCGAAACTCTTCAAATAGACCATTCCTCTGCAGATGATCAGGTAGCTGTTTTACAACTACCCTTTCAAGAATTTTTGAGAGAAAAGGAAGGTTGGAGATTGGCCTATAATTAGCTAAGATAGCTGGGTCAAGTGATGGCTTTTTAAGTAATGGTTTAATTACTGCCACCTTAAAAGCCTGTGTTACATAGCCAACTAATAAAGATAGATTGATCATATTTAAGATCGAAGCATTAATTAATGGTAGGGCTTCCTTGAGCAGCCTGGTAGGAATGGGGTCTAATAGACATGTTGATGGTTTGGAGGAAGTAACTAATGAAAATAACTCAGACAGAACAATCGGAGAGAAAGAGTCTAACCAAATACCGGCATCACTGAAAGCAGCCAAAGATAACGATACGTCTTTGGGATGGTTATGAGTAATTTTTTCTCTAATAGTTAAAATTTTATTAGCAAAGAAAGTCATGAAGTCATTACTAGTTAATGTTAAAGGAATGCTCGGCTCAATAGAGCTCTGACTCTTTGTCAGCCTGGCTACAGTGCTGAAAAGAAATATGGGGTTGTTCTTATTTTCTTCAATTAGTGATGAGTAGTAAGATGTCCTAGCTTTACGGAGGGCTTTTTTTATAGAGCAACAGACTCTTTTTCCAGGCTAAGTGAAGATCTTCTAAATTAGTGAGACGCCATTTCCTCTCCAACTTACGGGTTATCTGTTTTAAGCTGCGAGTTTGTGAGTTATACCACATTGTCAGGCACTTCTGATTTAAAGCTCTCTTTTTCAGGGGAGCTACAGCATCCAAAGTTGTCTTCAATGAGGATGTAAAACTATTGACGAGATACTCTATCTCACTTACAGAGTTTAGGTAGCTACTCTGCACTGTGTTGGTATATGGCATTAGAGAACATAAAGAAGGAATCATATCCTTAAACCTAGTTACAGCGCTTTCTGAAAGACTTCTAGTGTAATGAAACTTATTCCCCACTGCTGGGTAGTCCATCAGAGTAAATGTAAATGTTATTAAGAAATGATCAGACAGAATGGAGTTTTCAGGGAATACTGTTAAGTCTTCAATTTCCATACCATAAGTCAAAACAAGATCTAAGATATGATTAAAGTGGTGGGTGGACTCATTTACATTTTGAGCAAAGCCAATAGAGTCTAATAATAGATTAAATGCAGTGTCGAGGCTGTCATTCTCAGCATCTGTGTGGATGTTAAAATTGCCCACTATAATTATCTTATCTGAGCTAAGCACTAAGTCAGACAAAAGGTCTGAAAATTCACAGAAAAACTCACAGTAACGACCAGGTGGACGATAGATAATAACGAATAAAACTGGTTTTTGGGACTTCCAATTTGGATGGACAAGACTAAGAGACATCTTTCAAATGAATTAAAGCTCTGTCTGGGTTTTTGATTAATTAATAAGCTGGAATGGAAGACTGCTGCTAATCCTCCCCCTCGGCCCGTGCTACGAGCGTTCTGGCAGTTAGTGTGACTCGGGGGTGTTGACTCATTTAAACTAACATATTCATCCTGCTGTAACCAGGTTTCTGTAAGGCAGAATAAATCAATATGTTGATCAATTATTATATAATTTACTAACAGGGACTTAGAAGAGAGAGATCTAATGTTTAATAGACCACATTTAACTGTTTTAGTCTGTGGTGCAGTTGAAGGTGCTATATTATTTTTTCTTTTTGAATTTTTATGCTTAAATAGATTTTTGCTGGTTATTGGTGGTCTGGGAGCAGGCACCATCTCTACGGGGATGCGGTAATGAGGGGATGGCAGGGGGAGAGAAGCTGCAGAGAGGTGTGTAAGACTACAACTCTGCTTCCTGGTCCCAACCCTGGATAGTCACGGTTTGGAGGATTTAAGAAAATTGGCCAGATTTCTAGAAATGAGAGCTGCTCCATCCAAAGTGGGATGGATGCCGTCTCTCCTAACAAGACCAGGTTTTCCCCAGAAGCTTTGCCAATTATCTATGAAGCCCACCTCATTTTTTGGACACCACTCAGACAGCCAGCAATTCAAGGAGAACATGCGGCTAAACATGTCACTCCCGGTCCGATTGGGGAGGGGCCCAGAGAAAACTACAGATACATTGTTTTTGCAAAGTTACACACCGATTCAATGTTAATTTTAGTGACCTCCGATTGGCTTAACCGGGTGTCATTACTGCCGACGTGAATTACAATCTTACCAATTTTACGCTTAGCCTTAGCCAGCAGTTTCAAATTTCCTTCAATGTTGCCTGCTCTGGCCCCCGGAAGACAATTGACTATGGTTGCTGGTGTCGCTAACTTCACATTTCTCAAAACAGAGTCGCCAATAACCAGAGTTTGATCCTCGGTGGGTGTGTCGCCGAGTGGGGAAAAACAGAAATGTGAACGGGTTGGCGGTGTACACGGGGCTTCTGTTTAGGGCTACGCTTCCTCCCCGCAGTCACCCAGTCGGCCTGCTTTCCCGGCTGCTCTGGATCTGCTGGAAGGGAACTAACAGCGGCTAAGCTACCTTGGTCCGCACCGACTACAGGGGCCTGGCTAGCTGTAGAATTTTCCACGGTGCGGAGCCAAGTCTCCAATTCGCCTAGCCTGGCCTCCAAAGCTACGAATAAACTACACTTATTACAAGTACCATTACTGCTAAAGGAATAACTAAACATTTCACACCCAGAGCAGAAAAGTGTGGGAGAGACAGGAGAAGCCGCCATGCTAAATCGGATAAGAGCTAGTAGCTGCGCTAAGCTAGCGGATTCCTAAAAACACGCAAAGTGAATAATGTGTAAATAATTTAGAGGTGATTCAGCAGAGGGAGTGCTTTAGTTAAGGCACGTGAAGATAACACTGTGAAACAAATCGTTATCTAGTTAACTAGATCAATCTAACTGTGCAGATTAAACAGCTAAAAGATACAGCAAAACACCGCTGTGCTACGGAACAGGAAGTGATACAATACTGCAGTGAGAGCCAACCACCAGTAGAGGCCAGTCTTTGTCAGTCTTTCCTCACCTGGAGGTTGAGGTGTCAGGACAGAGTGGCATTCCAGAGGATGTAGCTCCGTGATGGCTGGACGCTTGACTTTCTGCAGTGTTGTGTTCTAGTCGGCTGCTCAGCACATGCTTACAAAGGTTTGCCATCGTTACTCAGGTTTGTTCAATGGAACTATCCCCCCAGAAAGAAATCCCATGGGGTCATATTGTGCAACATCTGTTGTCATAAAAGAAACAAAACAAACTCTACTCCTAACACTGTTACAGATGGGGAGACAATTTTAGTCAAATACGTGTTATGTGTTACAGGTTGTTGGAGTTTAATTTTAAATGGATGAGACACTTCAGTAACGATAAGTATTATTAGGGTTGGGGTTGTTATGTGATGTAGTTGAGGTGATTAAACATTTCATGGACCTTTGTGTTCTGTCACAGGGAAATTCAAAGCTTTCATGGCATGTGTCATCAATTTCTAAACTGAGCCGTTTCATGTCAACATTTTTCTTTGTGCAGTGAGGTTCTTTTGCATGTGTAACAGATTGCTCGATGTTTCATCACCGCCACACTTCATTGTAGTGTTTCAAATGTTTTTAAACTGTTAACGGGTTTTGGAAAGAATTTATTTTTCTTGTTCTTGATTGTTGGAATGATGAATCATTTTCTGCAGCTATTCCATTGACCAGGGGTGCCCAATTTCGGTCCTCGAGATCTACCTTCCTGACACTCTTAGTTGTCTCCCTTTTCCAACACACCTGAATCCAATGAAAGACTTGTTAGCATGCTTTTAATGACCCTTTCATTGGATTCAGGTGTGTTGGAGCAGGGAGACAACTAAGAGTGTCAGGAAGGTAGATCTCGAAGACCAAACTTGGACACCCCTGCCATTTACTGTTTCAAAGATTTTCTAAAAATGAATTGTTTTGTGATACAATTGCTTCATTTTCTGTTTTGATCCTTTGGGGGGGGGGGGAATAAACAACCTGAATTATTATTATTTTCTTTTTGAACCTTTTTGAAACAGTGGATCATGAAGAAATTGGTTCAAATGCTGGTTTGCGAATTTTGTAACAGAAATCATTGTCTGAAGCAATTGCTTCACTTTTTGTGATGTCTTTTAAAACAGTAGATGGTTTTGAAACACTGGTTCAATTGGTTCACAGTTTCAAAAATCCTGGCTTATGGTCTATCTTTATAGAGAGATTTAATGACAAGCACATGTTCATCTTTGCGTTTCATCTCTCTTGTGGTGGTGTACAGAGGCAACGGTCACTGTCCAAATATAGACCGGACTCTACATACTGTAATATGTATTTTCAAAAGTGTCCCATTAGTTAAAATTACTGTACTCTCCAGAAATAATTGACTTGTCTTGTCTAAAACCTCTGACATGTTTTGATGTGGCCATTGTGACAGACAAAGCTGATGATGATCTTTAGGCCTGTCAGTGAGCCGAGGCGTTGAACCCTCCATCATGCTGTCACACTCACTGACTAAACAATATATTTGTATTGATTCGCAGTGACTGTGCTGTGTCACAGGACCAAAGCCAGCATATGTGAGGATGTTAAGTGTTTAATTGCACCTGGTGTTATAATTCCAGGCATTTAATTCCATTCATTTAGTTTATTACCTCCTGTTCCCATTCTGGCTGATTCTGCAGTCATCCATCACATTCTCTTTGTAACTTCACTCGCTCCGTAAAGATCTGGGACGCCGTCCTCATCTCGTCACTGGAAGTGCATCACACAAAGCTGTTAAGCGCAAAGCAAATTATATGAACATTAACAATGCCACTCACAAATAAAGAATTATAACTGGTTTCTCAGTAGGAGGCTGTTCAGTGTATTGAAATTACAACTCTATGGCAATGGCACCTCATGGTGGTTTATGTTCATACCACACGTGGGGAAAATCCATGCAGTGTGTTTTAAATAGCTGTACTTATTTCAAACTGTAGACACTGTAGAACAACTTTTGACAGCAAGCAAGACATTGCAAACAAATAACATAGATGTCTCAAAACTGATGTAGATGTAAATGTAGAAAGTGGATTTGAATAGGTCTGTGGGTTTGATTCTAAGTTTTATTATGATGATTATGAGGAGGAGGAGGAGAAATACTCATTGATTAGTCTGCATAATGCAAAAGACTTAAAAAATAACAATTGCGGTGACCATCGCTGTCCTTTTCTGTGGGAAAACCAAAGCAAGTTGTAGACATTAAAACAACCTCTTTATGTGCCCTTTTAATTTGGTGAAATACAAGAGGATGACATTTATTGTTTTTGAGTTATCATATTTATAATCTGCAGGGGATCTCTGTTCACTCACTGCATTGTAGATGTGCTTCCATTCCTTTTTGAAAGCCTGGAGGGGAAAAAAAAAACACTGAACAATCATACAAGTATTTTGGATACAGAGTCCAAGGTCCTATACAGGTCTCTCTACCAACTTTAGGCCTATATATTCACCACTGAACCACTGTGGGAACAGTGTGGTGGGACATGTGGGATGAAAATGTGTAGCACATGAGCATCTCATCAAACTGCTGTGGCCATAAATTGTATATCACTGTGCTTTCAGTAACTTTAAAAAAATATGAATTTACCAGAAAGAAAGCAAACATTTCTTTATGTGAGATGATTTTTGGACTGCTGAAACCATCAGTGCTCACAGATTGTTGTTTCCTGTAGAAGTTGTACAGGAAGGAGGTGAGACCTCCATTTAAACCAACGGTTGGCAGACCTGAAGATACTTTCCACTTTGACCCAGAGTTCACATCCAGAACACCCACCGGTAAGTGTAACAAACTCACACACTCACATATTAACTGCAGCTGTCATTAAAACAAAACCATGTGTTCTCTTAATAAATGAAACGTGTCCATTGGATATTATATTTGAAGACATTCCAAAACAGCCAACCCAATCCTGCTTCCGTACAGATAATTCCTAAATATTCTGTTTTTTTGCATATCCAGATTCTCCCGGCATTCCTCCGAGTGCAAATACACACCAGTTGTTTCGTGGTTTCAGCTTTGTTGCAACAAATCAAAATCAGGAGCCCAGTGTTGCTATGGTAACACCTTCCCATCCGGAGGTGAACAACGTGAATCCCATAGCACAGGTACGTCGCATTAAGGGACACACACTCATGTCCAGCTATAATACACTGACTCGTTCAGTCACTTATTGTTTAATTAAATCACTGAGTTGATCACAGTTTGAGTGATTGAAGCAGACTGAATAAGTGAGTGGTTGTCTGATGATGCTGACCTTTCCAAATGTGACTGTCAGAATCGTGCACCACACCCAGCTCTACTGCGATCCATGAAACATAATGAACATAGTGCATAAGTGAGCACATGTCTGTCTGTGTGCTGCCCACAGCGTCTCCATAGTGATGTGCCCTTTAGTGATGTTTATGAGCTGAAGGAAGAAGTTGGACAAACAGCAGGATCTGCCTGCAGACGATGTTTGCACAGAATCACTGCTGTGGAATATTCAGTGAAGGTACTTACACAATGTATCAACCACATTGTTTTTAATTTCTCAAGCACCTATCACACAGTCAGCCAAACTGGAAGAGGAGTTTAGGAATAAAAGACACCCAAAGATGCCAGTAAATTAAGCGGTCAATATGTTTAGTTCTATACGTGGCACTCAAAAATCATAACTCTGTTTAAAAAGATAAAATTTCTTTCCTGTTTGACAGCTTTATGTAGGCGTATTAACTGACAAGGTTTGATCCAGATCTGATCAGGATTACAGATTTTGCGGATATTGAAACCCCCATTTAATGTTGATTTTACATTATATCTTCATCTCTATATCTTAATCAAACGTGCCCCAATCACTCTCATATTTGAAAGTGAGGTGCAGACTGGCACTCACTATCACTTCACAAAGTCTGATCTGGATCTGATCCAGATGGTGGATTTTGTGGACATTTGAATTTGGTATAATATTGAAAAGCCCATTTGGTGAACATTTTGCATTATAACTCAATCAAAAGTGCCTCAATCACTCTCTTTTTTCCTGTTGTGGATTCACCTACACCACCAAAACTGGATGGAGGTTCCAAATTTTTGCCTGTCTATTTTCCAGTTATCAGTTAAAAACCAAGTGCCAAAAAGCAATGTCAAATTGTGCATAGCAGAGATAACCAATGTTATGTGAAAAAGAATTGAGAAACCAAAAAAATCTGACACCACCACAAAAAAAGCTTTGATTCAAGTGCATATAGTAAATACATACTCCTCACATTTGAGCACATCTAATTTAGCTGCTAAAAAGACACTTTTAGGGTGATTCTTAGACTATGGGCACTTATTATGTCCTTTGATCATATTGTATGAAAAACAGAAAAAAGGGGAAATTTCACACTTTTATAGTTATCTTTACAATGAAAGTGTGTTAAGAAATTTGTTCTAGTAGTGTATGATGACATTTTCACCTTTTTTTCAGCATCATTATATGCAAATATTACCGTTTTGTGCTTGTCCCACACCCAGACTTTTGATCTTCAATGATAAAAATGAATGGTAAAGAAACATTTTTTCTAATGTTTTAAAATATCTCTGAATAAAATATCAGTAAAATAATCAAAACATAATTGGGGTATTCAGTGTCATACAACTGTTGTGATTTTTTTAAACAAAATGTAGTTGTCCCACACTATTGCCGTAATTTCCACCACAACACTGTAATGTCCCTAAACAGTTTGTATGAAAGATTGTTTGGGTAGTGTCAATGGAGATATCAGATATATGACATCAGAGCACATGTATATAGCGCCAAATCACAACAAACAGTTGCCCCAAGGCGCTTTATATTGTAAGGCAATGGTGTGGTGGAAATTACATTTACAAGGCCAATAGTGCCCGTAGTTAAAGAATCACCCATTAACAGGCGTTTGACCTTGAAAATTTTTTCCAAGGTAAAAATTTGTGTTATTGGAAAATAGTGTTGGTGGAGGTTTGCGCTCTATGAGCATGGTGCTCTAGTTTATTTTGCATTGGCTAGTGTTCTCTTAATATGGAAGTGTTGTAGCCTCCCTTGGTCACTGTACTAAATGGTCAATGTGATTTTTTTTCTGTTAAAAATGATTAAATTAAAGCTTAAAGTCCATATTACATGCACATATTCATTGTTTAATTTCAGCTCCATTGTGGTGTTATACAAAATGTGTCATTGTCCAAATACTCATGGACCTAAATGTATTCTGTTTGTGGCAGATTATAGACAGAGCGAGGAAAGATCCATCAGAAGAGGTGGAGATTCTGCTACGATATGGACAGCACCCGAATATTATCAACCTGAAGGATGTAGGTTGAACACACCCACCTAGTCCTCACACATGGTTCCATAAATGTTAATAATCACAAAGTATTTTCAAAAATCTTTTAAACATACTAAATAAAAGTGGTACTCTGCATTGCTGTCTGGTACAAAATGCAAGCAAAATAAAATTTAAAATTTGCCAAAACTGAATTTTCCTCCAGTAAGACCATTTTAATTCACATTTTAAATGATGTCCGTGTGGTTCATGTGTTCTACCATCAGGTGTTTGATGACGGGCAGTGTGTGTTCCTGGTTCAGGATCTACTGAGAGGAGAAGAGCTACTGGACAGAGTTCTGACAGTGCCAAATTTTACAGAAAAAGATGCATCAGACATCCTCTGCACCCTAACCAAGACTGTGGAATATTTACACTCACAGGGGGTAAGACGGATGCTCAGGCAAAAGCATAAAAACATCTTTAAAAAAAAGTTACTGAGCTTGTATTTTGGAAAATATTATGTTTTGAAGATTCAACAGCAATTTGAATCTATGGTAGTTATGCCCTTCCCTCTGTCAAATAAAGTGTAATGCGTGATATAGTTACCACTATGAGACCTACATGTTAGACTGGTGCACAGCATTCTCTAAAAATGAGGCATGGTCATGCACAGAGTTGGCATGTTGATATTACCCATTACCAGGAAGCATTTGCACCTAGACCAGCAAACTCCTGGTCTAAAGTCAGCACGCTGTCTGACACTGTATCAAGAATGCAACACTCATATGTGCCTTATACACGCTGCTTACCTGCACACATCATCATCAGTTTTTGCAATTCTTTTGAAAAGAATTCAGTGTTGACACGTACCTCTGCATCTTTCTTCTTTTTTAGGTTGTGCATCGGGACCTAAAACCCTGTAACATTCGGTATTCAGATGACACTGGTCTCTCAGAATGCATCAGGATCTGTGATTTTGGTTTTGCCAAACAATTAAGAGCTGAGAATGGTTTACTGATGACCCCCTGTTACACAGCAACTTTCATGGCTCCTGAGGTATGTGGAAATTAGCAGTATTACCCCAACAAGGCATCACGCATACTGCACTATCCTACACACCCTACACTCCCAAGTTACCTACTGCATGTTTAGATTTTGTGTAGTTTTAACATGTCAAATTATAGCCTAACATCAAGAACGGTTTGTCTTCTGCATTAGGGCCCTTTCACACATTATGCGAATATGTACAACTCGGGGCAACTCCTGTCGGAACAGCTCATATGTGCGCACCACAAAACATCATGCCCACGGGCAGGCGTGCATGATGCTGATGCAACTGTTTGTGTATGCGGGGACATAGTGCCAGCAGCTGCATGATGTGAAACCACATTGCACTGCTGCTGTAAAGAAAAAAAAATAAATCACGTTGCAACGGTTTTGTCCATGTGGGAACACAGTGCGAGCAGCAGTGCGAAACTGAGGACACTAATTGTAAGTGTCATGATTGGGTATAAAAGGAGCATCCCCAAAAGTCTCAGCCATTCACAAGCAAAGATGGGGCGAGGATCACCACTTTGTGAACAACTGCATGAAAAAATAGTCCAACAGTTTAAGAACAATGTTTCTCATCATTCAACTGCAAGGAATTTAGGGATTCCATTATCTACAGTCCATAATACAATCAGAAGATTCAGAAATCTGGAGAACTTCCTACACGTAAGCGGTAAGGCCGTAAACCAACACTGAATGCCTGTGACCTTCAATCCCTCAAGCGGCACTGCATTAAAAACCGACATCATTGTGTAAAGGATCTTACCGCGTGGACTCAGGAACACTTCAGAAAACCATTGTCAGTTAACACAGTTCGTCGCTACATCTACAAGTGCAAGTTAAAACTCTATCGTGCAAAGCAAAAGCCATACATCAACAACATCCAGAAATGCCGCCACCTTCTCTGGGCCTGAGCTCATTTGAAATGGACAGACGCAAAGTGGAAAAGTGTGCTGTGGTCTGATGAGTCCACATTTCAAATTGTTTTTGGAAATCATGGATGTTGTGTCCTCTGGACAAAAGAGAAAAAAGACCATCCAGATTGTTACCAGCACAAAGTTCAAAAGCACCAGCATCTGTGATGGTATGGGGTGTGTTAGTGCCCATGGCATGGGCAACTTACACATCTGTGATGGCACCATCAATGCTGAATGGTACATCCAGGTTTTGGAGCAACCCATGCTGCCATCCAAGCAACGTCTTTTTCAGGGACGTCCCTGCTTATTTCAGCAAGACAATGCCAAGCCACATTCTGCACGTGTTACAACAGTGTGGCTTCATAGTAAAAGAGTGCAGGTACTAGACTGGCCTGCCTGCAGTCTAGACCTGTCACCCATTGAAAATGTGTGGCGCATTATGAAGCACAAAATGCGACAACGGAGACCCCCGACTGTTGAACAACTGAAGTCGTACATCAAGCAAGAATGGGAAAGAATTCCACCTACAAAGCTTCAACAATTAGTGTCCTCAGTTTTTATTTACATTTTACACAATGTCCAAACTTCATTGGAATTGGGGTTGTATGCAGATGATTCAACCATTTATACATCAGCACGCTCACACAATGACTTCAACCCAGTCTCACAGCAAGTCGTGATTCAGCAGCACGAAATATACATTAATCTTTTGGTTCGTGATATTGTGATGAAAAGTGCCTAATTTTTGTTACAGCAGCACGAATTCACTGTAATTCATTCCGTGATGGCTGCACAAAATTAAAAGTGACGCAAGGGGGTCGGGGGTGGTTATGGTTAGGGTGGGGGGAAGGAGTAAAATTAGGTTATCGTTAAGGTTAGGGTCAGGGGTAGGAGTAAGGTTAGGAATAGTGAGTTTAAAAAACCCGTCACGAAAATTTGAGTAATTTCGTCACGGGAGCACAAAAAAACAAAACAAAACAAAAAAAAAAATGTGAGACTGGGCTGATGACTTGGAAGCTGTTTTAAATATGGAATTGCACAAGGTAGTTGACTGGGTAATGTCCAATAAGCTAGTGTTAAACACAGTAAAGACTAACGGCATGATTATTGGTTCCAGTCGTATTATTATGAAAAATCCCATATTAAACATTAAAATTAATAATATGAGAATAAAGTACATGAGACTAAGCTTCTGGTTGTAATGGTAGACTTGAAATTATCATGGAAAAAACATATAAATGATGGGTCTGTAAAAATGGCCAGGGGTTTATCGATTATGAGAAGACATGCAAGGTTTTTAAGTTGTTAATCTTTGAATTATGCTATTAAAGCATTATTATTCATATACCTGGATTACTGCCCAACAGTTTGGTCAAATGCATCTGGGGAAATGATAAATCAATTACAGAGTATTCAAAATAAAGCTGCTCGTATAGCACTCAACTGCAGTTATAGGACAAATATTATTACAGTGCATAAAAATTAAAACTGGATGTTAGTTAAAGATAGACTTTTATATTCAGTGATTATTTTTACCAGAAAGATTATTGTCACTAAGTTGCCATGTATTTTCTTTAGGAATTTTTCTTTCAGTTCAGAAAAACATGCATACATAACCACATATGTTTTGGTGGGAAACTTTATGCTACCTGTAGCCAGGACTAATGCCATAAAGAACACTGTCATATTTAGTGGTATGAAGGAATGGAATTCATTACTGGAATGCATCAAACTCATTTCAAATGAATGTTCGCTTAAGGTACTTCTGAAATGACATTTGTGGACATAATAAGCAATCTGGGTCTAATTTTGATCATTTATAGATAGGCTTTTTGTATATATGAATCGATGAGATGTGAAAATTAATTTGATTGGAACTTGATTGTTTTATGTTTTTTTCTTTTTCCCTTTTTTATTATTTCTCATTTTATATATTTTTGAATGCATTTTTGATTTTTCTTTATTGTGTTTGTAGATTTGTGTTGACCCCAGGAAGAATAGATGCAGCTAATGGGGATCCAAATAAATAAAAATAAACATGCTTAGTACATTTACTGTGTATGTGTGTATAGATAGAAGGGAAAATCATAACCTCCTTGAATCTATATAATTATGTGAAACTAACTCAGCAAAGGTTACATTCTGTACAAATGTAACATCTCTGTTAATCTCTTCATTTCTGTCTGTAGGTTCTGAAGAAGCAAGGCTATGATGCAGCCTGTGATATCTGGAGTCTGGGCATCTTGCTGTACACCATGATAGCTGGGTCAGTCTGAAGCTTAATTTTTTTCAAAAGCACCATATTGGTCATCTGTTTGTTTTTTGTTTGTTTTTTTTTTTTTTTGTTTTTTCCCTATTATGGTCTTAACAGAATCGATCTTTAACAGCATCCAAGACTCAAACAATGTATGAGTACTGAAAATGTCAAAATAAATCCTCTGGAAGCAAATGCATGCCCCTTTACACAATTTACCTTGCTAACATTGATCTGTGATGAGACTCTGAACCTACTTCAGTGGACACATCAACATTCAACACCTGCAGTAGGCGTCACCTGGCTGATCATCCTTCAGCCCCAAAGTGTTAAATTCCTTAAGGATAACATCCAAATATACAAGAAGTTGTGTTCTGTCCTAGGTCATCCTAAAACATGTCAGGGCTCATCTGCTGAAAGAAAGAGAAACATAGTATCAACAGTCGTGGGCAGAACTGGTGCCAAAAATGCTTTAAAATTTAAATAGCTTTGCACCATGTACAGATCTCTAATGGCTCTGTGAAGTCCAGTGTCCTCTGGTTGTGAGTACTGACATTAAGTTCTTTTCAACCAGCTTCTGCCCATTTGCCAGCAGTCCAAAGGACACAGCAGAGGAAATTCTTGCACAAATTGCCAGTGGGAAGGTCCTTATTACAGGAGGAAATTGGGACCTGGTGTCTGACACTGCTAAGGTACAACTTTTGCATTTTTTGATGGATGGATGGATGAGTAAGTGAGTGGGTGGATTAATGGATTGATGGATCATTCATTCAACAGAAATGTGTGAGCACTCCTGGGCAATTTTGTTCATATTCACTGCAATTAGCAAGGCATGTGTAAGGGCTGTGCACTTTGAGGTGACTTAAGTTATGACTTGGCACCACATAAATACATTTATCGGAGTTTTATACAAAATAAAAAACAAGCAAGAGAAGCCTTCAGAGGCCACCAGAACCTTGTCATGGATTTATAAGCCACTTGACACTCCTGTCATTATTGTGTTATGCATGTTAAGAGGTGGCCCAAGATTAGAGGTTTACTGGTCCTTTCTTTAGCTAGGAGAACCCAAAATATCAGTGCTGGTCCTCTCCTGTATCTGTCAGATCTCAGAATATCAGAGGTGGTCCTCTCCTGTATCTGTCAGATCTCAGAATATCAGAGGTGGTCCTCTCCTGTATCTACCAGAACCCAAAATATCAGTGCTGGTCCTCTCCTGTATTTACCAGAACTCAAAATATCAGTGCTGGTCCTCTCCTGTATCTACCAGAACCCAAACATATCAGTGCTGGTCCTCTCCTGTATCAATCAAAACCCACAAATATTAGTGCTATTCCTCCCCTGTATCTACTAGAACTCAAAATATCATTGCTGGTCCTCTCCTGTAACTACCCAAACCTAAAATATCAGAGCTGGTCCTCTCCTGTATCTACCGGAACTGAAAATATCAGCGCTGGTTCTCTCCTCAGCCCCAGAGTGCTGAAGGGATGTGCTTTCCAGCTGTGTGTGAGTTTCCAACACATCTTCAACTTAAGCCTGAGCCAGATGGTTGTTCCTGAGTGTCTGGTTCCTGTGCCCAAGAAGAAGAACCCCAACACACTTAATGACTACAGACCTGTGACCCTAACATAACATGTAATGACATCACTTGAGAGGCTCATCCTAAGGCACCTCCGCACAGTTGTTGAATCGTCACTGGACCCCCTGCAGTACCAGCCCAACAGAGGAGTGGAGGATGCCATCATCTTCATACTGAACAGAGCTTATTCTCACCTGGAGGAGTCAGGCAGCACTGTGAGAGTCATGTTCTTTGACTTCTCAAGTGCATTCAACACCATCTGGCCTGACTTGCTCAGTGATAAGCTATGTGACATGAAGGTGGAGGCTCCACTGGTGGCCTGGATAACCAACTACCTCACAGGCCACCCACAGTATGTGAGGCATCAGGAGCAGCATGGGGGTACCACAGGGAATGGTCCTGTCTCCCTTTCTGTTCACACTCTACAACTTAGACTTCAGGTTCTGGTCACAGTCCTGCCAGCTGCAGAAATTTTCAGACAACTCTGCCATTGTGGGCTGCATCGGCAGGGACCAGGAGGCTGAGTACAGGAGTGTTGTGGACATGTTTGTGGAGTGGTGTGGACTCAACCACCTGCAGCTCAACGTATCAAAGACGAAGGAGCTGGTGGTGGACTTCAGAAGATTAAAGACCCATCCGAACCCAGTTACCATGAATGGAACTGAGGCGCACATTGTGGACTTCTACAAGTACCTGGCTGTTCACATAGACAACAAACTGGACTGGACTGTTAACACAGATGCTGTGTATAAGAAAGATCAGAGCCAACTGTACTTCCTCAGGAGGCTCAGATCTTTCAATGTCTGCAGAAATATGTTGCATTTGTTTTATCACTCAGGCAGGTTGAAGGCAGCTGACATGAACAAACTCAACAAGCTCATCAGGAGAGCTGGCTCTGTCCTGGGGTGGAGCTGAAGTCTGTAATGGAGGTGTCAGAGAGAAGGATGTTGAGAAAACTGCTCACCATCTGTGACATCTCCCACCTCCTGCATGCAACACTGATGTCCTGTCAGAGCACCTTCAGCCAAAGACTGAGGCCACTGAGGTGCAACACAAAATGCCACAGGAGGTCCTTCCTACCTGTGCCATTCAGACTGTATAACTCCTCCTCCTTCTGCAGGATGAATACATGATGATCAGAGTTTTCAGTTACTCAGAGCTACATGCAGTACTGTCAATATCTTGTGCAAGTGTCTCAGACATTTTGCATAAACATGTTGTACTCATTGTTTTCACTGTAAAAAAAAAAAAAATGTTTACCGTTTCGTCACTCTGGCAATACAATTTCTGTCAGGATTAATAAAGTTCATTCTTATTCTTATATCAGAACCCAAAATATCAGAGCTGAATAGTCAGTAGTTTTTAATGGCGTTAAAAAATTAGCTTGATAAGACTGAATCCTGTGGGCGATGGGACTAAAAAAAGCAACAGAGAATAATATGGTTCACTGTTGTCAATTACAGGTTCAACATAGAAAAAAGGTTTTTAAAAGACCCTTCTTTCTAATTAATTTTACTGAATTCTAAGGTATACAGATGGGCTTGGAAATATTTCCATCTATTTTTGTTATAGTAAATGGTGCAAGTACTTACACAGTCCATTATTTTGAGTTTTTTGTTTATTTTATGTTTTATTACAGAGATTTCGCATCTATATATTAAAAGAGAAGTGGCCTCTGTGTACATGTGTGTGTAACTTTGATCACAGAGAAACTGTGGAGAGCTGACATTTATTGTTTTCTATGCTTATGTATTTTGGATCAAGGATGAACGCCGCAACAACGGAAAGTTGATAGGACTAATATTTTGGGAAAATTAGGGATTTCAGCTAACAACAGTGAATAATGGACGTTGATATCACCATTAATCAGTCTCTGGTAACCAGAAAAAATCTGAATAAAGGAAATATCGCAACCTTTCCAGTTGCAAAACATGACATTAACTAAATGTGCCAAATAATAAATAAAATTATTCACAAATCTTTCTCATTCAATTCCTGCATTTTCAGTTAAAATCAAAATGTTAGCTACCTATTTTATAAACACTACCCAATCTAGAATCCGGGGATCCCCACGGGCAACGTGCTAGTTAAAGATTATAACTTCTAAGATTTTTGGAAGAAAAAGACTGACTTTTTAGATTTGGATGTCAAAAAAAAACAACAACAACAGGTACCTTTATATGGATGGCTAGACCTAAAAACACATGTCAATATTTTACAGGATATTGTGACCAAGATGCTCCACGTGGACCCTCACCAGCGCCTGACTGCCCCGCAGGTACTATTTACTACCCATGGCATCTCTGAAGGAATTCTAAGTTGCTGTGGCTGTGATTGTAGAAATATCATCATGTAACTTTTGTTTCTGCACCACCAGAGATTTGGCACCACAGCTTTATGGTGGAGTGGCTCAGAGCAGGATTTTTCACACAAGAAAACTAATGAAATCCAGACTCACATGTCTGATCTGTCTTCTGGGCCATTCCATCTGAAGTCACCCAGAGGCTCCCAGGTCACCCCTCAGTTCTGTTCTGTCAGTTTGATATATTATTCCTATTACAATGTTATGCTGAAATGCCAATATTAGGTCTGTATCTTGCAAACATTGAAGTTACAGCCTTTGGAAGTTTTGTCTGTATCTTGCAAACATTTGAAGTTACAGCCTTTGGAAGTTTTGTGAACATTGATATCTAGAACTAATCAAAGATACAAACAACATGTACAATTTCGGGTTTTCTACCATTTTGAAGCCTTTGTGGAAGGCAAATCACACTAATTACACCAAAACTGACAATTTCCCAACTCTACACCAAAACGTAGTGTCTGCATAAGCAGTTTAAAAGCTGTGAGGCAGCATACAGGGAGCTCATTATTAATGTGCAAAGTTGTAGTGAAGCAGATAAGTATGATTTCTGGCCAGAATTGTTCACTTGGTGATGCAAGCATCAAAGTTCTTTATAAATCAGTGTTTGAGAAAAAAGTGCTGACCACTTGAAAATCCAATATGGCGGCCAGGTAGGGGTCAGTGAAGAATTACACAGGGGTCAAAATCTAAAAATGCTCCAATCATATTGAAAAGTATAACACATATTTGTCTGATCATAAATATTCCAAAAAGGTATAGTTTGGACTATCTATGTCTGACTGTTATGGAGTTATGGGGTAAAAACAGCAAGAATGGTGACAATGGTCAGTTTCAGTTTGTATAGGGGTCAAAAGATAAAGTTGCATCAATTTTTGTAAAATGTGATGCAAATTATTGGTTGAGTTAACAGGGTTTTAAAAAGGAATAGTTTGCACCATGTGTCATGCTCAGTTGTCACGTTACAGGGTAACATCTGTCACATGCCATAGAATCCAATGGACGTCGACATTGACATTTACTTTGCAGACCAAGCATTCAGCACAGTCAAAACTATTCAATTTATTAATCCTATTAGTTCAACCAATAATTTGCACCACATTTTACCAAAATTGGGGCAACTTTAACTTTTGACTCCTGTACAAACTGAAATTGACCTTTGTCACTATTCTTGCTGGTTTTATCCCATAACTCCAGAACATTCAGTCATAGATCATCCAAACTATACCTTTTTGCAATCTTTGTGACCAGACACATAATGTGGTATAGCTTTCAATATGATTGGAGCATTATTAGATTTTGACCCCTGTGCAATTCTTCATTGACTCCTACCTGGCCGCCATATTGGATTTTCAAGTGGTCAGCACTTTTTCCTCAAACACTGATTTATGAAGAACATTCATGTCAGATCTGATGCTTGCATCACCAAGTGAAGGATTGTTTCAGTTATCTGCTGCACTATTGGTAGAAAACACCGTTTTCATGATATGTGAAAAATTCACAAAAATTTCCAAAGGCTGTGACTTCAAATGTTTTAAAGATACAGGGCTAACATTTGGCATTTCACCCTTATTTTGGAATGTGATTAACATAAAAAATTGACAGAATAAAGCTGAGGGGTGACCTGGGAATTTTTTTCAAAACTGGGTGATTTCAGATGGAATGACCCTTCTGGCAAACTGTAGATGAAACTTGACATCTTTTTAAGAAAATCTTCTGCTCCACCCCACCATGAAGCTGATGCGACAGACAAAAGCTGCACTATGCACAGTTTCTCCAATCATAGACACGTAAGTCTACAACTCCTAAGAGTTGTCTTGGATGTAGCAATGAATGAATGAAAACTGTTTATTTCGAACATTTGATACAACAACAATTACAAGATAGATCAGTAAAGACAACAACAAAAAAGTTCCTACTGTGTACCCAACATGTCCGAAAAGGGGGTAGGGTGAAGCATAGTTTAAAGCAATAGTTTTCTTCACTAATCTTCTTCCATCTTTCCATCATTATTTTTAATTAAAAATGAACTTTTGACTGCTGAAAGTGCTGTTACATTTAATTATGGATAGTGTAGTCTAGTGGAAGCATTGTGAGCATGCAGCTACTTTGCTTTGGCAATTTTGTTTGTTTGTTGTTTTGTTTGTTTGTTTGTTTTTAGCTGAAAAAAAATCTGTCTATCTTACCTTTAAGGAGTTTGAAATAGACAGAATGAGCTAAACTGTACTGAAATGCTGTCGAAATCTTAGGCACCAACAGCAGAAAAGTGGTTTTAACCACAGTGTCAACACGTAAGGTGTAAATGAATGACAAAAAATAATTGTTTGATTCAAAATGCAGTGTGTCATATACAGTGTTACAGCAAGTCTCTCACCTCAATCTCACGTTTGTCCCATCATATGCATGCAAACTAGCAAATAATATTTTCTTTAAAAAATAAAAATAGGAATAAAAATTCAGACACCAATTTCATAAATAGTAATATTCTGACCTGTGCTGCAGGCTGCACAGAAATGTTTGTCTTGTTGATATAGCCTATTTGCCCATCGGAGGGTCCAGTGCAACACCCACCTGAAATTAAATTAAATTACATGAAATACATTTCATGAATGATAAAACGACAAAAAAATGGACAATCAGGTGAGTTATTTGTGATTTATTTGTTATTTGTGATGAAATTAGACATATTGGCATTCTGATGTACATGATATTGGCCATTATTATCACTTTACCGGGGCGTTGCTAGGCCGGTATCATAGATTTACGTCGACGGTATCTGGCTATACCGGCCCGCTGTGCATAAACAAATGACGTCATAGCGCGCAGCCCAAGAACTGTCCGCAGAGGGAAAAAACAAAAAACAAACTGTCCACAGAGGGAAAGATGAAAAGGCGAGAAGTGTGTTTTGGTCCCAGTATGGATATTCCGGATGATTTTCTCATAGATAGTACGACAATGAACAGCAGCTAAAGCAGCCAGCGTGATGAGGACACACTGCCGAATTTCAACAGCAGCGCGCGCCAGGCGACAAAGGCAGAAGTCAAGTGAGCCAACTTTTTATGTACGCGTTACGTGTTGTGTATCTCAGTAAAAAGTGATAATAATGCAAATAACATGCTGTTGTCGTGCGGTATGCATTTTTCTGAGTCCCTCCGTCCATCCCGTCACCCGCAATGACAGCTATTCGCCCTCGTCCAACTCGGGCGAATAGCTGTCATTTTGGGCGACTGGGCATGGACATCGAGCCTCTTGAAAATGCATACCACCCTCCAAAAGCATGTTATTGTATTATTATCGTGCATTGGCCCAACCCCACTTCAGGCAGAATTTGGAGTGGAGAGCTCCAGGTCCTCTGATGGAAGAACGGGGTAATTTAGTAAAAAATTCAGAAAATTAAAGCTTCTGTTTGCATGTCACATTTGACAGTCGTTATCTAAAGAATACATTATAAAGTGACTTTTCCCACTGTGTACAGGTTCTCCGTCACCCCTGGATTGTGGCAAGAAACCAACTATCTGAGAGTGTTCTAACCCGCCAAGATGTTGCCACTGTGAAGGTGAGACCTGTGTGCAAAAACACATGTATACGTGTGCACAACTCAGCATACATTTGGCACTATAACCACCTGGGAGGGAATTCAGTAGTAACAGACCAATAAATGGCTGGGCCAATAAGCTGCATCGGCTGATAACACTACGTAACAAATTTTTTATTTTGTTTTGTTCCTGGGTACACAGTGTGTTTTCCTAACCTGTTATGCCTTAAATAAATAGAAAATAGCTGTTATTCCACAGAAACTTTGCTTCTGTGATCAGGACAATGATATTTTGAAATTTGTCTGTTTTCAAGTATATTCTCGATTCGCCTTCACTACTACTGAGTAGTCTTCTAGAATATTCTTTAACTGCTAGAACTGTCCAGAATTTTCTAGAAGTTTCCAGAATTATCTAGAAATTTCAAGATTCTTTTAGAACTTTCTAGAACGTTAAAAAAATAAAATCAAAGTTTGTGCTGAATGTAGTAATTTTTCCATAGACTTTAGACATAAGCAGTTGAAATATAACACTTAGAAGCCAGGAACAAAAATTGTGTTACATAGTGTAATCCCTCTGGGTACTCAGTAGGGATAGATCAGCTCAGCCGATAATTGGCCAGGGGTGATTATTGGCCCCTGCCAATTATCAGCCAATGCCGATAATTGTGTAGCGGGATGAAGGTCCCGGGTCCTGATTGAAAAGACGTTCCCGCTAGCTTGGCTAACGGGGAATTCCCCTTTGGCTGATCTGGTAGAGGAATGGTCTTTAGTGCGAGCTGTCTGGGTTCGATCCCACCGCCGTCCCAGACACAAAGGTCCTGCAGTCACAATCTGGCGTCACGAGCAGGATGTGGGTAGTCACAGAACATGCTTAAATGCACCTGTGACTTCGGGACAAAGTCAGAAATGGTGGGGAGATATGTAGCGGGATGAAGATCCCAGGTCCTGATTGAAAAGACGTTCTCGCTAGCTTGGCTAACGGGGATTTCCCCTTTGGCTGACCTGGTAGAGGAATGGTCTTTAGTGCAAGCCATCTGGGTTCTATCCCACCGCCGTCCCGGCCACAAAGGTCCTGCGGTCACAATCGGCATGGCTGATACACAGCTAATATCGGCCGAACCGATTATTGGTCTATCTCTAGAATTCAGCCTCTGTCGCTACTTTCTAAGACAGTGCAAAGGCAAGACTGGATTATTGCCAAGTTGATCTTTTTATTTTCTGATTGAAAAACAAACAATTAGCAGCTCCTACAGAAAATAAATGAATGTGAACAGTAATATTGACATGGCTCGTCAGGCTAACTGGTAGAATTCTCAACAGTTGTCTTACAAAGTTATTGCTACCCTCCCCTCTGGCAGATGGCTGAGGTCCATCAGGACTAAAACCTCAAGACACAAAAACAGCTTCTTTCTGTCCACAACCAGACTTATAAATGATGCCAGAGACCCCCATTTACCCTGCCCCCCCACTCCCATAACGTACAGCCTGATCATCCCTGTACTGTTCATCTGCACGCCTGCACAGCCCCATTCCACTATTATCTATTTGAGAGTAAACTTAGCTTTGCCCATTTGTCGATTTGACTCCTTCACTTCTCGTAGAAGTATTTTTTTTCCTTTTCTTTTTACTGTTGTTTATGCACCTTACTTCTTACAGAAGTATTTTTCTTTTATTGTTGTTTATGCACCAATGGCACCAGATCAAATTCCTTGTATGTGAGAACTTACTTGGCAATAAATTTGATTCTGATTCTGATTAATTAACTCAATAACAGATGTCCTAAGTTAATATTTAAAAGCAGTTAATAAAACTTCACACTATACCTAGACTTTGGAAAACTCTAGACCTGCACCCTCAAAAGGCAATAAAATGTTCTGTTCTGAAACCCAAATAACACAATCATAAGCCCTGCAGAAGGATTTTGCAGGGCCACTTCAGCACACACTTCTTCCTTCTGTCTCTGTCGTACATATGTGTGGTGTTGAACTTGAAGTGAGCTTGAGCTGCTGCAGTATATTTTATTATACTTGCATACTGTGTACTACGCATTACACGACAAGGTACTTCATAGTAAGCGGGTGTATAAAATGGATGGATGGATAATTCATAGTCATGTGTGTCCAGCAGATGGCGGTGTCTGCCTGACAGAATTGAAGAGTTCATGCACTAACAAGCAGTCTCTTTGTGTGCCACCAGGGAGCGCTGTCCGCCACCTACTCTGCTCTGAGGCGCTGTGCTCCTGGTCCAGTCCTTGAACCTGTTCAGTCCTCCAGCCTGGCTCAGAGGAGAGGGATGAAAAAACTACAAAGTCCCAAAGCTCATTCAGAATCCAAAGAAAAGAACCAGCTTCCATCAGCAGTCTCTAAACATCAATCAAAATAACTGAAATATTACCCCTGTGCCCACATACAAGAGGTATTTGGAAAGCACGTTAAAGCACCTTGTGACAAAATGCATATAGGTCTATAAAGTGAATGTAACACATCAACTAAATCCCAACAAAGAACAAGAGCTACACCAGTACAGACACTTTTTTATTGATAATGGTATGGTATATGCTCAAACAGTGCTGGTATAGCTAATCTAAACGTTAGCTGTGCTTGCTAGCTGAAGTGTGTCCTGATTTGTGCGCTCGTATCTTAAAGTTGTACAGCCTCTGGGGTTCCTTTTTTTTAAGATTTAAGCCATAAAAAGAATTTTGTTTGGCATCACTCTAGTTTTATTCATTAGCATTTAAATAAAGGATTCCTAATATGACATTGTCAATATGATCTAAATTTGCACTGTCTAAAAACAATCTAGAATTTCTACCCCTGAAGGGGAGAATCTCAAGCAAAAGATAAGTTTGAATGTTTTATTTGATTGTGATTGGTTTTGGGGGGGGACTATTAGCAATGTTGCCACAGTAACTTTGAAAGGTTACTTTATGAGTTACTTTATACAGTTACGTCATTAGTAGCTGCGGACAACTTGTCGGCAGCTGCTGAATGTAACTAGTAAAATAACTAGTAATCTAATTTGGTTAGTTTTAAGATTGAGTACTCTGAAAAGTAACTGTTACTTTGTTGATTAGTTACTTTGCTGATTACTCAATCTTAAGAGTAACCAAGTTAGATTACTAGTTATCTTATTAGTTACATTACTTATTAGTTGAAAGTTGTCGGCAACTCCAAATAAACTAACTGCATAAAGCTGCTAATGAAGTAACTGTATAAAGTAACTTTTCAAAGTAAGTGGTTTTTTTTTTTGTTTGTTTTGTTTTGGGTTTTTTTTTTTTGCTCTGATTTATCTAACTGCACTTTAGAACAACCACAATCATGTATGTGATATGTTTAGATTCTTTATACAGTATATTAGTGACGTTGCCAGTGTTACAGTTTTTGCAAAGGCTTCTGCAATATTTGAGACAACAAATAGAAATACATCCATTTGAGAAATTTTCCATCTTCCTGGCTGACAGCACGCAGTTAGAATAACTCATTTATATGTTTCCTTGTAAAGACAACAACAAAGTGAAAACATCTTCGTGTGGGCAGTCATATTGTTTTCAGAGTTTTCATTTTCAGAACTCAGATATTCCCAACTTGGGTTTTCCAAGTTTGCAGTCCTCTTGAAAGTGACCACAGTTTCCAGAGAGTATTTGTGTCTGTTTGATCATGGGAAACAAATTGTGAATAACACGATTAATTATGTACATTATTTCTTCATGAAATACTTACCTGGAGCTACAAATCAAATCAGTTTAAACACACGCATACAGTAGTGTTCAGAATAATAGTAGTGCTATTTTTAGTGCTCTTTTTAGTCACATAGCACTACTACTACTATTATTCTGAACACTACTCTCTCTCTCTCTCTCTCTCTCTCTCTCTCTCTCTCTCTATATATATATATATATATATACACTAATACAATCAGACAGCTTTTGCTTTTGATTTACTAGGTGCAATTTTGCCCTAAAGCAGTTTTTTTTAACTGGTTTCATTGTAACTTTGGTAATTACTCCCAACGTACCAAATAACTTCTCTTCTGCATTAGATCACCATAAGTTTAAGTTAAATTTTGTTTTTGTCATTTTCTGGGAAAATATTCAGTTGGATCTACAAGTGTGATATAAATTTTAGTTTATGATCATGCACTGCTCTGCACCCTCAGATGGGAAAAATATTTAAGACCAAAACCTGTTGTGTATCTTCAGGGGTCACCAGCTATGTTTACACAGAGACATGAAAATTCACAAAATCAATCTGAACATCCTACAGCCTCAGGTAACTAGTCAAAACTAAACAGAATGAGAGGGGTGGTGTAAATATTTGACAATATGTTTGATATCACTCAAAAACAGACTCATTGAATTGGATTTCTATCTAATACATATATGTAGTCCCAACTAAATTAAATTATCTCGCATGGATGGGGTTTTTTGAGTTTGGGTTACATATATTTATTAGATGGAAATCCTGCTCATAATTGAATTGAGTTCATCCAATGAGTCATTTTTTTGAGTGTAATAAGTATATGTAGTCCTAACTAAATTAAATTACGTTATCTTGCATGGATTTGTTTTGAGTTGGGGCTACATATATTTATTAGATGGAAATCCTGATCATAATTAAATTGAGTTCATCCAGTGAGTCTTTTTGTTTGTTTGTTTTGAGTGTAGCAAAATACTTACCAAAAATAACTGCTGTACTGTAAATTTAGCTTCAGTTGTACTGAAGGTTGAGGTTTCCAGCTTGTGAAAGCCCAGTTTACAAATGTAAGATGGAAATCCAATCCAATGAGTCAGGTTTTTTTTTTTTTTTTTAGTGTGTATGTTAATTGTTAACAAGTTCAATGAATGAATGACTGCATCATGACTGAAGCAAGATCCTTTATGCAAACATAAATACTGAAGTGCAGTGATATGTGTTAGCAAATAGTTCAAAATCATTAGCAGTTATTTTCAGGAAAAGTGATAGGTTAGCAGGATATGGAGTTTGGCCAATATGTAGACCTAGGTTCTGTCTCCAGTCACACGATCTGTCTTTGTCCTTGGACAAGACAATTTTTGTTGTCTCAGTCCACCCAGCTGTAAATGGATTCTGGTCTTGGCTGGGGAAGTAGCCTGCACTGAACAGGAGTCCTGTCTAGGATGAGTTGTGATTGTTATTCGCTTTGTGCTACAGAATCTGGGGATAAGAAGACACCAGTGGGACTCAGGGCTTATACAGGACTTACTACTACATCTTCTTCTTCTTCTTGAGGAAAAGTGGTCCTTTAAAGCAAATAGAAATGTGTGGTCCCTGAGTAATATAAGCCAAAAAATCTGCTCTCTACCCTTCGTGATGGCAGAGTAGTTCATGAATAGGGTTGCCAACCGTCCCTTGAAAAACGGAATCGTCCCTTATTTGGAAATAAAAGTGTGCGTTCCGTATTGACCTGAAACGGGACGCAGTTTGTCCCGTATTTCTGTGAGAATCAAAAAGTCTGTAAAATGTCAGTGGAATTGACTTGCGCTTTATATGGAAACTTACGGTAAATTTGATCCCAGCCTCTCTCCTGCTCTTCACCAATGAGCTGACAGACACGAGTTGACATACAGAATCACTCTTATCTCATTGGTTGAGGGACATCTGCTCGCCAGAAGATCCCGGACGAGAATCATGAGCTGACTACGGTCGTCGGACGACCTTAGCAGCATGGCTGATACCGGCACAGACACCGACACTGGCACTGCAGATACGCCTATGAACAGCAATGTCTGTAACGTCGTTACTCCTCGAAAAAAACAAAACAAAAAAGAAAGCAAAAATACATGGGCAAATGGGAAAAGGAAAATGGCTGGGTGGAAAAGGTGCGCGACAACATTTATAAGTATTGTAAGTATTGTTTACTTTTTCAGACTTTCACTGTTACATTGTTTTGGATGATTTTTTTTTTTTTTTTTGTTAATTTATACACTTTTAAGTTAAGCAATAACACGACAGAGAGATTTATTTTTAAAGATTTTTTTTATATATATTTTGAAGCAGGACAGGATGCTCATATTGAAATTGTGAGTGAAAATTTATTTTGCACTAAAAATAAATTGCTAAATAATAATTTGTTTTCCGCATGTTCATATCATAACAAATGCATGTGTGCATCTACTTAAATTCAGGGTCAAGTCAATAGTCAAATGGTTAAAAATCATTTCACACACACGCTGGGAAGGGTGAAGGCAATGGTCAGTTGGCCGGTCCATGGA
The DNA here is from genome assembly GCF_902500255.1 of Thalassophryne amazonica. NCBI lineage: Eukaryota > Metazoa > Chordata > Actinopteri > Batrachoidiformes > Batrachoididae > Thalassophryne > Thalassophryne amazonica. The sequence continues at coordinate 85,708,343 of NC_047104.1, forward strand.
AATAGAGACTGGAATGGACGTCACGTGACTAGCGGTGTGCCCCACGGCGGCCATTACTGAGGGTGGAGAGAGACCTTGATCCTGTTAAACAGAAGCGATATGAGGAGAAAAAAGGCAGCCAGTGCTTCATCATCAACTGCACGAACCACAAAAACAAATTCTCCAATACTAAAATGAACTGTACAAGAGCCTTAATGTAATTATGTAAATCAAATGTCTATTTTAAAGTCGTTATGCCGCAATTTAATGTCAATATACTGAGACTATAACTCAACGCCATAAGTTCTTTTCATTAAGCTGCGTTCACATGCGGAAACAAAAGTTTAAATATATTTATGTCTATACATATACTTGCAGCTGTTGTTTAATATGATATGTACATGGTGGTCACAGGAGGCATTTAAATTTTAACAGTGTGGTTGGTGGGGATGGAGGGGATGGAGGAGGTACTTTTTACCCTGACTGAGGGTCAAAAGTCATAAATTCTGAATGGCTTTATATCTACTTGTAATAAAATGCTAGTAAAAATTATATATATGTTGTTGTCATTAAAAGACTAGCAGTAATATTACAGTGGAAAAAGCAGCAAGGTAAATGAGCACAATGGTAAGGCATACTTCAGATTAATATTTTAATACATAAGGATTTTTTTATCCAGACATGTATGGGTTCCTTAGACCTTTTAATTAGCATGAATACAACTTACAAGCGTCATTTATAAAAATCCATCGAGAATTATGATGACAGGAAAAAAAAAATCACAGTAAATGAACAGAATGGAATATTTTCCACAAATTTCCACACTTTACATAAAACACTTTTTTCTACCTAGACATGTATGGGTTCATTAGAAAGAGCAATTAAAGGGCTTTAAAACAAGCCTACTTTTATTAAAATCTGTTAACAAATAGTGACAAAGTGAGAAAACCAGCACAGTTTGTTGTAATTTCCCCAGATTTCTGCATTTTACATAAACATTTTTTTTTTCACCCACGCATGCATAGGTGCATTGGAAAGAGCTTTCAAAGGGCTTTGAAACAAGCCTACATTTATTAAAATCCATTAAGAAATAGTGATGCTAGTGCAAAAAAAGCAGTCAGTTTATTATTGATGAGCTGCACAGATAGAGGCGCGCATTTCCATGGGCCGGTCAGCCCTGCCACTGAGGTGTCCCTTATTTATTTTTCAGAGAGTTGGCAACCCTATTCATGAATTATGTTGGTTTGGGGTGTTACTATGGAAACCTTTAGTTTCTGACAGTGTTCAACTGCAGGGTATATAAAGATTTATCTTGCAAATAATTTAACACTAAAATTGAGTGGGTGAGAATCAAAGTCTATCTTTTAGTCTACTACTGTCACATTTTTAGAAAAACATGGGCAAAGTTCTTGCCTTCTGCAAATTCAGGTGTATATATATATATATATATATATATTTTTTTTTTTTTAATGAATATTGATGTTATATATATACACAGTATGTTAGTAGCATAGAAAAATATTCAGATTTTGATAAATGTGTAGTCGATAGTAGGTTCTAGCACCAGCAAATCTGGCAAAGACCTGAACTGTGGCTGACAAACTGGAACACAACTGCAAGTTTCCAACCATTATTTTAAGCAGCTGATGACCCCTGCCAATAGAGCTGCCAAGCCTTCATAATAATGTGACTTGATGAACAATTCTGATGAGAAATCTTTATTTAAAACCATGTTATAATAGGGTGAAAAAAAATTATATTTTGCACTATCTAACCTTGTGCATTGTGTTAAAAGCAACTTATGACAGATGAAATTTAAAATGAAAAATTCTTAACAGAATTTATAGCATCAAACACAGATAAGTCAGCAACTTCTACCCCCTCATGTGGTTCATAGGGTTTGCTTCCTCCTATTCCTAGTTCCACATGGAAATAAAAGTGCCACAGCCACCTATGAGTGACTGGTACCTTATGTCATAGTAGCCAGAGGCTACCAGTCACTCATAAGTTTTTTTCACTCAAGTTTTTTTTTTTGTTTGTTTGTTTTACAAATGCTAGTTAGTAGTCTCTTGTTCTCACCCACTCAATTATGACCATTCAACCAGCATTCCTGAGGAACAGTACAGTGTCCACAGAAATAACCATGCACACATGGGCAGGCAGCACATAGTGCTACATGTGACTGTTTTTGTAGGTACACGGATGTGCTAATAGTGCTAATACATGACCACAGTTTTAATACATGACCACAGTTTTAATACATGACCACAACAGCGCTTGCATCTGCAAATGAGACCGTGAGCCAAGCAACCAAAATCAAAGAGCATTTTCAATGGCACATGATTTATAACAACATGAAAAGTAGTCTCTTTAATTGACATCATCTCCTACACTAAACATATGATCTCCAAAAGTTAATGGACAGCAGTATTCACTATGTTTTTAGCAAGTATCCATAGGAGAGTCACTAACTGCTCAAAAAACTGATGCATTGGATGAACTCAATTCAGTTATGAGCAGGATTTCCATCTAATAAATATATGTTGTCCCAACACAAATAAAGTGCATCCATGCAAGATCATTTAATTTAATTTAGTTGGGACTACATATATTTATTAAATAGAAATCCTGCCCATAATTAAATTGAATTCATTCAATGAGTCATTTGTTGTTGTTTGAATGTTACACTCAAAACAATTACTCAGACTGGATTCAACCTAATAAATATATATAGCCCCAACTAAGTTAAATTACATTATCTTGCCTGGATGTGTTTTATTTGAGTTGGGGCTACATATATTTATTAGATGGAAATCCTGCACATAATTAAATGGAGTTCATCCAAAGAGCCATTTTTTTGTGTGGTCTTTAAGTTAATAAATAATCAAATATTTGAAAAAAGAAAAGCAATCACTGTTGTGTGCCCTGTCAGTGTGTTTTGACATCTATACAGATGTGCATGTTAAAAGTGTAAATATCATACAAAGGGGAATTATTGCTTCAGTTCTTAATGCCACTGAAGACATACTGCTCCTAAAATACTTAACACTTCTACAACAGCATATTTATTGTTGTCTTCCATAAACATAGCCTTTTAAGTCCTCGTCCTTTTATTGTTAAACATGTCACTACTGAACATCGAAGATTTAGTAATACCGTAAAATAATACCATTACAGTTATTTTAACAATGTATAAATTAAGGCGTCTGTGTTGAATTTAACATGTGTTTTCCATTACATGTTCAAACTGTTAATTAAATACTACAATCGCAGAAAACCGCTATGAAATATACTACTTATTTATTATTCAGTCAGCATCCGGTGTGATCGTTCACTGTTCATTGTTTGCTTGTATGTGTCCAGTAGTTGCCGGTTGGCTTTTGTGTGTTGTTGGTGTTGAAAAGCCAAAATGTTTGAGTAACACTGTGTCAGTAAACACTTGTTTACTGCTGCTGCACTCCGTCGTATGCAACAAGTTGTACAATAACAAAGACGAGGTATGGTTGACCAGGGTGTTTTTTAGACGGCAGGAATGTAAATGATTACGTTCAGCTGAGTAGCAGATCAGAATATACTTTTTCAAAATCAATCAAATAGGCAGAGTCACAATGAATGTGACTATTTTGCACTGGGCACTTGTAAAACAGTACTAATGAGGTTATACTGTAGATAATTAGTTGTTTAAAAAAGTAAATAATATGCATTTGTATTGATTGTACATAGAAAACCAGCAGAAAGAGGTGAAAACTGTGTATATAGAAGATTGCATATATTGTATTGTGCATCCATTGCTCAGAATGTACATATTGTCTATATCTGACCAATCAATGAATTTATTGGCTAGAATGCCAAAGCTTTACAAATAAAGGGGAAAGGATGAAGACAGCACTGAGTTTGTAATTATATGCACAAATTGTTGGATGAATGTACCAGCACAGGTGTTTGTATGTTTAATCTCTATAGCTACAATAAAGTTACTATACAAAATGTTCAACTATAGAAGACTATATTAAAACATTATTAAGTTATTACTCATTACCTTGTGCACCACAGCATAAGTAGGGCACTGTAACCACGCCTGTGTGTGAACAGTTATTAAAAAAACACCTAGAAGGATTTTCAAATGGATAAAATAAAATATTTACCAATAAAACACAATTAAAATGTGCCATCACAGTGTATTAACAACAAAACCACATAATACATTAACAACAAAAATATAAAATCTGTAATAATTCAGTGAGATTTGCCCTGCATCCAAATACACATGAACAGTCGGTTAGTACATACTACCCAACCATTACAGTAGTATGTACTAGAAGTAAATGAGTAGTTGAGGGAGTTTAGACATACTACACCGCCATCATTTTACCTATCATTTGACCCAGATATTATCAGATGATGCACATGTGTGTGCCCTCGTATGCCACAAAAATTACTATACTAGAACAAGCAGGCAGTTCCTGATACTTAATAAATATACATTTGTACAATTCCATAGCCCCAGTAACATCGCTACCATTTTGATGAACAATATGTCTTCTATCTTCTTTTAATTTTCCCATGAAGTTTTTCTTCTTCGGTTATCAGGTTCCAGCTGCCTCATTAGATACATAGTGTAGTCCATTTACACACTATGGAGGCCATAGTTCAGTGGTGTCCAAAGACATTTCAGAAAGGGCCAAGAGAGTGCAGATTTTCTTTGCAACCACTGACTTCACCAGACAAGTTCACTGAAAACTCATCCTATCTGCTAAAAGTGATGATTAGGAGCCAGTGGTTGCAAAGAGAAGCTACACCCTCTTGGCCCTTTCTAGCATGTCTTTGGGTGCCACTGTAGTAGATCATTTGGATATGGTTAAACTACTACTGACGGCATACAAAGTATTTGGATGCTCTTGTATAGCATACACAAGTATGAGTATTCAGATGCAGCTTTTAGTCTGTCTTTGAAATCACTTCCTGCTTACTACAGAGGCCATTACGTTTATCTTGCCGCTTTTCAATTATGTATTTTTTTTCCCTATTATTATGTAAATTCAACATTTCTGCATTTAACACTGTGTGCAGTCATGCTGCTGTGTGCACACCTGATCTCATCAGATCTCAGAAGTTAAGCAGAGTAGGTCTTGATTAGTACTTGGCTGGGAGACACTTTGGAATACCAGGTGGTGCACACATTTCAGGAAGGGCATCTGGCAAAAAACCCGTGCTAAACCCGGATTGCAGCTCTCTTACAGATCTTATATAGTAACCCTGAGCAACTGGGGCATTCTAAAGGGGTGGGGGTGGGGTACATTTTAATCACGTAGAGCAGGTAGCTCAGTGGGACAGAATTTGGCCTACCAATATGTAGACCCAGGCTTGATTCCCAGTCAGGCTACTTGTATCCTTGGACAAGACACTTAATCTGCAGTCCGCCCAGCTGTAAATGGATTGGTTTGGTCAGATAACATGCCCGTTCAAAGGGTGTCATAGACACTTATGTGCTTCATGCTACTGAACCCAGAAATAATCATGGGCACCAATGGTCCTCAGGGCCGATAGAGGAGATATTTCCTTCCTTCATAATTAAGTGAAATAGCCTTTTGCTAAAAGCCCAGAGAGACAAAGTACGATTTAACATCACCACAATTGTTAGATGTATTTCAGTAAAAGATGGATTGTGAATATTAGGAACTATGATAGTCTGTTAAAAAAAAAAAAAACAGTTTATGTAGGGAACGAAGGAATGATTTCACACCGAGCACAGGGTGCATGTGTTTTCTTATCGTAAAACAGAATGTAACTTTTGAAAAATACTTAAGAAGGCAAACATATATCAATGTTCTAACCCATAGTAACCAGCAAATGCTCGTGAAAGCCACTAGATGGCAAGTTGTCATAGCCTATGCCCCTTCTTCATCCACTCACTTCACAAAAGTTGTCCCTTAAGTGCCCTAATTTTTATACAGAAAAGAATAAGACAGAAAAAACTCTTTAATTTCTATCAACCACCAGGCTCGCATTTGTTCCGTAAAAGCTTTTAGCGGGTGCTGAGCTGATGTGTCAGGTGGGTGTGGCAGGCTCATCAGCTCTGACATTTAAGTGCAGTAGTGCTCCGAGCAAACGAGAGCGTGCAGGATATGAGGAGATACAGATGACAAGCCCCCCTACAAAGATGATTGCAGTGGAGTGACAAGAGGAGACAAAACAACAGATAGAGCAAGGAGAAGGTGACGGAGGGGGAGATGAAAGGCAAATGAAAGAAAAGGAGCTTTGAGAAACAATAACTCAACCCAACAATT